>NW_010422816.1:27138-27862 GCF_000710305.1 Buceros rhinoceros silvestris | reverse complement strand
AGGAATCAGGACCTTTCAAAAGACCAAAGGGTCATATATCTACTCCTTTTGAAGTCAATCAAGATTTTTAGGGCAAGAGGGCAATAGCCCCCAACACATGGTCACTTTTCAATGCATATGGTGGGATTATCAAAAAAGCGTGGTGGTTTATTAGAATATAAAAGCTTAGTGCTCAAATTCTATTAAAAATGTACGTTTCCTTAACAACCTGCTCCTCTAGTTTTATCCCCCAGCTAAATCAATTTATGTCAGTTTGTTATTTATACACAGATACCTTGACTATGTATTTACTGTATAGAGTCTCTTGAAACTTGCCAAGTAATTAATGTGTCAATAATTAATATATCATGTCATGTAATTAATAGCATAGGCAAACTGCAATTCATCAAAGAATTTAAGGATACTTCAATTGTGGATAATCTTTACCAGAGTACATCCTTTCCCTCATAGAACATAATGAAATCCTTGAATTTGTCTTACTTCAGAGCTAACAGATAAGCCTAGGATGGAACTAAGTGCATATTTGCATGGAAGGATGAAGATGTGCCCTTAATTTTTCTGCTGTCATGACAACTGACAAGCTACAAGTCATTTCCACTCAAAGAGCAACTACTATTGGAGATAAATGCAATACACTTGCTCAAGCTCAGGATTGTACACATAAACTGTGTTTACAGTCCAGTCCAGCCAGCTTAGACTAGCAGCAGAATGCAGGAAGATGTGT
>NW_010422816.1:0-26873 GCF_000710305.1 Buceros rhinoceros silvestris | reverse complement strand
GGGGGGGGGGTGTGCGGGGAGAGGTGTCTGTTTTCATCCAGCCATGCATGCTTACCTTTTCACATTACATTACTTAGCTTTTTGTTAATTTTATGTAACTTCAGACATCTACAGTGTGTATATCTATATCTGAGGAGGTCATATAGACTCTGCCTATAGTCAGTGGAGAGAAGCATTTATTTCCAGAGTTCAGTTCATTTGAGCTGCATCTAAGCTAGCATCTGTATCTTAAAGTGACATGTATCCCATTCTTTGTCTACAAAGGGCTTCTGAGATGCCTCGTTAAGATGTATGTATTTAAGTGTCAGCTTCTAAAGTCAGGTGACTGAATGGTATTCTTGATCATTGAATCAAGAAGACTTTGTGTTAGATAGATACCTCAAATAAACGGAAAGTTTGTTTCTGAAAGTTTATCCCCTCTGCATGGGAATCAGAAACATCAGCAAGCTGAGCAAGCCTATAACTAGCCAACCGATGTCTTTAAACCTCTGCACGTTTTCAGTCATTTAAGGAAATATTCCTTCTTTCCGAGAGTCAACCTGGAAATTCTGAAGGTTCCTTTGCCTTTACTTCCTCGGAACACCTCATGACTCTCCTTTCAACCGCTCACCACTGAAAGGGAACCTTAGTTTAAGGCCTTCTTGCATTGAGCAATATTAAAATTAAGACCTCTTGTCTTGTGGAGGAGATCAAACCATCAGATGGCCCCAGCCCACCTGGAATAAAAAGCCAGAGTCTTCTCCACCGTTTAAGATTTTATGGGGCTATAGTGGGAGAAAGAACCTGGTTAAAAGAAGACTCCTAATGCTTAGGGCACTGATGGGGGGAAAGGAGACCTGGTTTCTAGTTCCAGTCAAAGGGCTATTTAGGAAACAAAACTTGAGGGCTGAAAGCCCAGGGTTCTTCTCTCCTAACAATGGTTTAGAGACTGTTCTTGTTCATCTTATCTACTGACTCAAATTTTTTGTTCTATTTTTTCATTTTTTACATAACATGTTGCCTTTAAAGGAGAAGAATCCCTGTCATGTAATCATTGACACACAATCTCAAAGTGATATCACAGCACTGTCCACAGCCTGGTGGCATGGTGACATGGAGAGAGGCACAGAAACATATTGTAGAGCACTGAACAGGATTTTCAAACATTCTGAATGAATGCTGTACTCATGAAGCAGAGGAGTGTGTTCATTGGAATGGGGTCATTGAAAGCAACATTGCCCCTCCATTATGTGTGGATTCTGGTCTATAAAATGCAAGAACTTTGAAACTCCTCACAGGCAGAGGTTAAGGCTGGAGTAGCATTCTCAGATCTGAACTGATCAGCTGAGGATTCTTTTATACCAAGTGGGAAGAAACAGGATTTTTTTTTCTGCAAATCTGCTTTTGGATGAGACGACTTGTGCTCCAACATTGAGAAGAATAGCTTCTTTGCAGACTTTGCTTGAAAAAAAATCTAAATTTGGACTGATGGATCCTACCAGTTGTGGATGATGGTGCTGGATAGATGCTGAGCTTCTCTGTGAAGCATACGTAATTTCTATGCATGACTGAAAGTAAACTTCTCATGTTCTTGAATAATTAAGGAGGAAGACCAAGACCAAGCTGCTATGGGTAGCTCTAGAGATCTTGCCTCTGAGTGAGTTTTTTCAGGAGATTTATCCACACAACATTATGTCAGGACAGTTTTGATCATGGTTTGATTTTAACAGTAGTAGATTTTGCTAAGCAAGTGCCCCTGACCCTTGTCTGAGCCGCATTGAGGAAGTGCCTATTCCTGTGCTTGTGTCATACTACCTGCTGACTTGTCTTCCTGTCTTGGCCCTGGACCTGCCTTGTCACCATGGTCTCGTCTGGCAGTCAGGAGCATTGGCTGTTCCTGGTTGCAATCCCCCAACCTACTACGCTCCACCTGCTTGAGCACTGTGGAACAGGAGCCCTGTCCAAGTGTCTTTGTCCTGCCTGTTTCGTTGTCCCTTGGCTTCAGGCTCACCTTCCCTTGCGGAGCAGCCCCCCAACTGCAGCTCCCTGACAAGCTCTACAGAGAATTCTTCACACTTCACTTCCTCACTATGGAGAAACAAAATTCTTTAAAAGCTCTAATAATTCACCCACAATTACTACTCAGTAGTGGTTTTGAAGTGTTAAGTTCCAAACTGATGACATAGGCATGCTTTAATAATTTGAATATTCAATACCAATTTCAAAGTCTATTACTATCAGCAGCTTAAACCAGAAGAAAGGTAATTACAGTTTAGTTTTCTTTTGCACTTGTTTAAAGGCACTTTGACTCCTGTGATGTTATCATAGCTTAAACGTTTCTGTTACAAAACAGAAACTGTATGGAAATGTGCAAATGTTGATCAGTTCTAACATGAAAAGGTGATAATTAAATCTGCTTTCTGCTGTCTTTTTATATTCTTCCCAAGACATAAAAAGAACAAAGGCACAGAGTGGCTTCAGTATGCTTTAGTGAAGTGTGATAGTATGTGCTAGTTAATTTGCAAAGTCATTTTCCAGAGTTGTTCTTGTCAGGTGCAATCTCTGTTTGTTTTGAATACTGCCTTGTCTTGTTCTGCGGTGCCTTTTTGATTTCATTAACCAGAAAAAGTTCATGAAGCTGAAATTTCAGTATTTTTTTTTAAGATGAAAATAAAAATTTCTGGTTTGCATGCTTTAAAGAAACACAAGTAAAGCTACATTCTAGCAAATTGCAGACTTGGACATTTATCCGAAAGATTACAAGTAACGTGGAGCATGAATCTAAGCCTTTTCAACAGTAAATTTTATTCTGTATGCTAGGAATTAATTGGTGTAATGTTTAATAACAGGTAGTAATTTACTTCCGTATGCCTTCCAAGGACACACAGATCCTATGTTACTGGGATCCTATTAGTCTCCTCAGTTTGAAACAGATGTTATTTTTTAAAATGAAAGAAGATATTTTTCAGTGTGTAAGCATTCAATAGGTATCTATTTGTACATTTTCAGTGTACACTTCATTTGTACATTTTCAGTGTAAAAGCATTCAATAGATATCTATCTGCTCAAGTATTATATTAGTTTTCAGTCAAAGAGTTATTTTTCTTTTCATAGAACCATGGAAAGGTTTCGGTTGGAAATGACCTTAAAGATTGTTTAGTTCCAAATCCCCTGCTATGTGCAGGGACACCTTCCACTAGACTGGTTTGCTCAACACCTCATCCAGCCTGGCCTCAAACACCTCCAGGGAAGCATATCAGAGTTGTACTCAGAGTCTCCTGTACCAGAGATGGAGATCTCTTCAGCACAATACGTTAAATCTCAGAATGATTGACTCAGTTGTAATAGGAATGAATTGAAATAATTTAGCAAACAGTTTGCTGAATCCAGCAGATAAAACGGGAAATGTAAAAAAAATCCATATTTAATATTGACAGACTTGCCTTAATTTCAGTTCTGACATACCATAGGACTTTCTTTTGGTTTACCTTCTTGGTTTTCTACATCAGTCAATAAGATGAATCTACATCACATAATTCCATAACTCTCAACCTTCTGAAAGATCTCTACAGTCATTTGAGATTTCAAAGTGCCTCCAGAGGCCACTGCAAAGAGACAGCTCAATATTTAAGAAAAAATTATGGTGACTTCTGATTTTCTGTCTCTATCACCGCTTGCATGAGGAGGAGAATATCGCTGTTTGGATACATTTGTTACTTGTAGGAGATCTGAAGTCATCCCAGAATCCTGTAGACTACCACCAACAGTAAGAGGAGGTTGAAAAGAAAGGCATGGAAAGTCCTCCAGCTGGCATTTTCACCAGAACGCCTCATGTTGTGAGTGTGTGTTGCGCAGGCTCCGGCTGTGTGCAGCGGGTTAGGTCTCCCCAGAGAAGTAGTGTTTCTGATGTCTCTCAGGTGCTATTCTGAGCCCATGTGGACTGGGTCAACAATCTTCAAGCTCAGAGCTCGGGCTTTGTGTCAGGAAACAAATTTTTATCAGATATTAATATGTTTAAAACAAAAATATTTTCTATTTTTTTCCCATCTGGAACTTCATTACCTGAAGATCTGTCAGTTATATCTTTACTTATATTAAAAATCAGCTTCCCTTTCTTGAAAGGTGGCAGGTGTGTATAAATAAACTAATGTGGTTGTTCATCAGACAGCAAACATTAGTGTGGCTGAGCTGAAGCTGCTGAGCAAGGAACAAATTTGAACAAGCCTATCTGCCTGCATTGTTAACCATCTGATTTTAACTGGTATCCTCGCCTCACCTTTAAGATATTATTTCAAGCAATTTCTCAGCGTCTTTCCAGATATTTAATTTAGATAGAACTTATGATGTGATTTTTTAGAAGTCTGTTTTCCTGTTTAACACACTTATCACTGTGAATCTGGTTTGTATCATCTGTGGAGAGGATGAAAACACATGGATATGCATTGTGTGCTGACTTGAGACATTAACTAGATAATCCTGTGAAGGAACTGGAATCTGCATAATGCAACTCTCCACATTGTAAGAGCAGAGTACTGGCATCCAAATTCTCCTCCAATTTTCTGTAATGACATCACACAAGGGATGCAAACAAAACTTTGCCTTCCTCAGAAAGATCTGCTAGAGTGAACAGGAGGTGGTCGGTGGGATAAACAACAGGAATTTTATCATGTTACCAATAAATTAATTTGAAAAGCCTCACAGTAATGAACCTTCTACAAGTCTTGCAATTTTTCTAAGGAGATATGAAGTGCTGGTTTAATTCATTATTTGTGTAAAATGCTTTGAAATTCTCTAATTTGTATTAAGGTCTTGATAGGTCTTCTACAGAATGACATAGAATATATCTGAACTCTGAGGACTAATTAAATTCATTCTTTCTACTGCTTTGTATTCCTGAGCACTTAAGTCATAGTTTAGCTGAAGCAATTAACTTTCTGAATAGTTTGGAAATTGAAGTTTTTGGAAATTGAGTTTAACTGAATCTAATTTGATAAACTTTCCAAGAGCAGAGAGAGATTATTACTGTTTGGCAACGGAGAGTATCTGTTTTTTTCCAATGTATGATGGTAGGTCACTTCTGATCTGTATTCTCTGCAGTTTGGAGCTGTTGTTAAAATAAAAATTACAGTACTTTGGGGTACCTCACAGTAAAGCTTCACTTTTTACCTTTTACAGACTTCTAGGTCTCAATACAGCATGTTAATAGATAGTATCCTTTAGAAGTTTATGATAAGGATCTGTTATGTGCAAGGATATGGGGAAGCAGGGAGGGATTTAAGAGAGGTTGCTTTCCTGTGTTTGTTTCTAACTTGCTGAGCAGCGTCTGATCAGATTACATGCCGCCACTGTGACTCACCTGAAAACAGCAAGAACTGAAAAGTGGAAGATAGCACCTGAGTGAAAGTACCTATAACAAGTAAATAAGAAAGATTAAGAATTACTAAATTAAAATCAGTTTATGAATTTATCTCAGTTCGATTGTGAGAGCCAAAGATGGGAAAATCTATAGCTGTCAATAAACAGACTTGAAGGAACAAGGTCAACTAGTGTCCAAGATAAAGAGGGAACCTGATTTTTAATGTGGTTGTGTTAAAGAAGATGGGTTCATGGACTGAACCACTTTTGTGGGGAAGAAAACCAACAGCAGTCTAGCAGAACGTCAATTTTTTAGGAGTCTGAGAAATAGGGGTGATAAGAAAATGAGAAATAGCTTTCTAAAAACAGTGGGGATTACAATTTTCTGGATATAGCATAAGGAAACGAAGCCTGAATTTTAGGTGAAACAATAAAACAGAAGGACAATTTTTCCTTGTCAGAACCCCTAGATTATATTGCAATAAATGCAGAAGGAATAGAGGTAATAGACAGCTATGCTAGTTTAGGAGAATGCTTTCATTTGTGAAGTAATGATTGCAAATTAATCATCCTGGATAGCAGGAGGTGGTTGGAACATACAGCTACCTGGATAATCAACGTTAAATGGGGAGGCTGATTCTCTCCTATCGCCTGAATATTTCTTCCATCTGTGGACCATAATATAAATTGCTGAAGCATACCACAAACTCAGCTTCTTTACAAAATATTTAGCAATAAAAGTTCTTGAGCACTCATAAAAATGTAAATCCTTATCCTATATCAAAATCCCCAGTCAGCCTAGATAATACAACCTTTATGAAATAAACTGACATTAAAAAAATATTAAAATATGCATCGAATATGGAGAAATACAGTGAATCCTAGCTGCTAAACTGCTAGATCATCTAACCTCTTCTTACATGAATAGCAAGGCAAATTATTCTACTGAAAAAAAGTCCCATAATTATACAGCAGTCTGAAAATTCTTTCAGTTCTTAAACAATTGCTTGTTTACAAACACTTTGTCTCTCTTCATTGTTTTCCCTCAGCATGAGAATAACTGAAAATATCCATATTTAACATCTGACTAAAATGCTGATCTAGCCCTTCTTATGAAGTGACTGCTTACTAAATAAATGGAGGTCCAGGGAGAACACTTTGGTATAGTTTCCCAAGAATTAGTTGCAAATAGTCAAAAATACAACCTAGCAGCAGTTCTTCCTCATAACCTGGTGACATGTCCCAGAAATCATGGCCCAGTTTCCCATTACTTCCCTCAATATAGTAATCTTGAGCACAAAGGATTGTGTTTGTGACATTAATCTCAATGTCCGCCTTACATTTGCAAATAATGATGTAAACCAATAAAATTGTTAAGTGATATTATATGGGCCTGAAATATATGATGATGCTCACTACCAGCTAAAGTATTTGGGAGCTATAGGATGGAGCTTGTGCTACCTATATGAGGCATCCAACTATAACAGCTAATGTTAGGGAGCCTAACATTAGGAGGCTTCCTCATACGGCCACTGGAAAAAGGTAGACACTTCCAGAGGCACGTGGGAACATCGGAATTTAGAAGCATAAAGCCAAATGCTGTGACTATTTACCTGAAGCCTGCAGCGTCAAACAGAAGAAGTGTAATTGTTTATTTTTTAACATCTGTTTTGCTGAAGAAGACACCATTTTATAAACATGACCAGCAGAGGGAAGTATCTTTCTAAGTTTTGAACTCGTGTCCTCTGACCAAATAGGGACAGCCTGAGCTCATGCTCCTAAATATAGGTACTGCACCACTGAAGTGAAATTGTTGTAAGAAAACAAGCTGAAGGAGCTTCGGTAGTGTTTGCTTATGTTCTGCAATGCAGCACTGTGGAGACAGGACATTGCCTGTATTATTTGAGGTTCACATGGGCCATTTTTAAAATGTCACAAAATACCACAGTGAAAATATTTTCTAGAGGGAAAAGAGGTTATAAAGTCAAATAATAAATCTGGTGGCTACATTGTGTTTTGAGCACCTTACCCAAATTGCTGCATGAGGCAATGAGAAAAAACAAAGCACCTCTGGCTTGTGCAACAGTGCATTTCTTTGGACAGGAGAAATGCTGGAAGAAAGTGACGGAGGGGAAGGCAAAGCTGTTCCTCAGGCTGAGGTGCTACATTCATGTGTCCTGTCTTCTTAGCCTTGCCCGTGGCATTTGCCTTCCTAGGTGAGCTGGGCATGAGGATCACGTCATGACTGCAGGGTTCAGTTAGAAGGAATGAATAATTCACTGTAGCTTGGGTTTGGAGGTGAAAGGCCTCTCTTCCTCTCACCAGCAGTTCTTGAATGTCTGCTCATGAACTGAGAGCTGGTTAGGTTTGGCACTGCCGGGGCATAACAATGTCTGTGCTCCAAGACAGCTTCCCATTTGGGGTATAAGGTGGTGACAGCCCCCTGATAGGCAGATAGGGGTCTCTGCAAAACAGTGCTGATGACAGAAGATGGTGGAGGCAATCCCTCAGCCTCTTCTCAATGTCTCCATGAGGATCAGAGCAATGGCAAATTTCAGCAACTGAGATAAAGGAAGGCATTGAAGAAGTGCTGCAAATATAAGGAGCTCTTCACTCTGCAAGTTTCTCATGCCAGCATTTGTAGGCCTTAAGAAAGGGGTATGTTGATTTTAATAGGAGCTTTTCTCTACCTATTCTCCTAGGTCATTGTTCCTGCACCTCCAAACAAAAGGGGAAATAGCTGGAATTTGGCCAGAGTTTCACCTCTAACTGGACAAATGTTTTTCCAAGACTCCCAACTGCTATTTTGAAATGACAGTCAGGCTACCAAAAAACTTTTCAACCACAACTCCACTTTTAGTTTTAATAGTGACTCAGAGGCAAGAGTACTGCTTATTGAACAGCCAGGTTTTGTTTCTGCCTCAGCTTAGCAGGAAACCTGCTATCAAGACACAACTATGCCTACTCTGGCTTAGCTCTAGCGTTGCATGTGATTCTAGGCTAGAAAACATTTGAATGGATGGAGTTTACAGAGGAACACTCCTTACTTTCATTCATACAGCAATATCCCATGACTGGAAATCAGCTGCCCAAAGGCAGGCACCAATTACTAAGAGGGAATGGCAGAGGATTACAGATTCTTCCTACACCTTGACTGATCATAAATTAATCCTTTCTCTGTTCTTGAAGACATAACAAAGGGCAGTATTATAATGCCACATTTGCCACTCAAAGCAGATCTTTTCACCAGGATCAAAATGTTTATTTCCGGTAAAGATTCCTACACAGTGCATGGAGTCTGCACTGGTGACCTTTTCTTATCACCATGTAATTGCAACATTATCTTTCTCTGTGACTCACACACTTCCTTGTATCAAAGGAATGGAGCCATTTTTTGTCTTTAACTTGAAGGGGAGTGATATTTTAAAATCCCAAGCCTATATGAACAATTAATTAACAGCTCTTAGGATACGGTCAAGTTATGAACTGTGGTTTTGGAGTCTCAGTTCTTCAAAAGGGACCAGCAGCAAACTGAAGCTTAAATTGTCACTCCTCAAATAGATAATGACACTTTTTCAAGACTCTGTCATTTGATCACTAGTCCTTGTATTAGCTCTCTTAAGTACTTCTTTGGCCAAGTGTCAGGTTCAGCAAACACTGTGTAATTTAAATCTTCCAAGTAGATTGTACAGGAATGCACAGCAACTAATAGTGCTGGGGAGAATAAGGAGAAAAAAAACCTTGACAGTGTTGGATTTCAGCCATGTACTGCTAACACTGTCTTTGTTCTGTAGACGAGGAGTATTTACACAGACTGTATCTGAAAACAGAGTTGTGATGGTTTATCTCAGCTAGATCTAACTGTTCTGTTTCTTTTGATTGAATGTGTGCTTTTCCATCTTAAGAGTTGGTTTGCAGTTTCAAGTGCTTTGCTGTATCTCTGATTTATGGAGTTTTACTAGGTCACAAAACAGGTCATGTCTCAGGGAAAAGGACCAGCAGAAAAGGTGAGATCCAGGGAGAGGAGATAAATAAATAAGAGATTCTAAAGTGGTCCTATCTGCTTTTCAGAGACGATTCACAGTATCTACCGTGGAGTAACTCCTTCCATTTGAGATTTTTTAAAAAAGCCTTTTCACAATGCTATACCTAGGATGACATAACCAAACTAGACCTGCAGGGGCACCTAAGGGAACTACAGCAAAATCAGTGTGTGTGTCTACACAAGAGGAATCCATTGAACAGTCATAATTCAGGACACCACAGAAAAAAGATAGACCATTAAGTAGTTAGGGATAATTGGCAGCAAAGTTGTTCTGAACCACTATTCTGAACCACTCAGTATAGCCATGGTTCAGAATTTTACTGGCAGAGCAAGGAGGAGCATTACCCAAAACGATCTCTCCCTGCTGGGTGCCTGCACAGCATTACCTTTGTCACAGATAATGATTTAATCACTGTGGCAGAAAGTCCAAACAGCCTGTGATGTTTCTGCCTTTAAGAAATCTCCTTCCTAGGAACAAAAAGCTGTCACCTCTGGGTGGTTTAATTATTTTTTTCCCACCAAATTCAGCCAGATAAATTAATATAGCACAGATTTCTCTAATGTCTGTAAGAAAAAATATTTTGCCACTGAATAATTGTATTTTAAAACTTGCTTAAAGCTCTAGTAACTGATGCAAAACTTCCACTCATGTTTGAGACATATGCACAATATATTATCTATTTTCTAGAAGCAATATTTTCAGTAAAGCAAAATGCAGAGTGTAGACAGTAGCTTTTGTTCTTTTAGTCCATACCAAACGTGAGACCAAAGGTGATACCCCAGCTGGTTGCTGCAGAGGTGAAGGGTCTGAAATTTCCTTCATAAGAAGCCTCGTGACAGAGCGCAGCTGGTGTGTGTGTGTGATCACCAGGAAGCCTAACTTCACATAAGTGACCTTATTAGAAGACAAAGGAGAGAAACAACTTTCATCTGAAGCAAATCTCATGCTAGGAAAATGATTATCAATTCTGAAGACACTGTGTCAAACACAATATTATTTTCTCTTGAATTATTGTTTAAAACTTCTCCTGCAGTGAGCATTACTGAGCAACTGCTAGACGGCTCACAGACTTTGTCATTAAATATATCCCCAAAAGACTGTTCCTCTCTTTTAAGTGCTGTTTTCTGTTCCTGAGATTCATAGCTTATTCATCTATGAACTAGTCTGGAGAAGCATGCAGTCCCAAGGTTGCATTTCAGTTTTGAATTGGAAGTAGTGAAGCTGCTCTTTTGGGGCAGAACTGGGGCATTCATGTGCAAGGAGAGAGAGGAGGCTGAGCTGGTCTGCAGTACTGGGCACTGTGCTATCCGAGACACAGAGTTTTCCACAACAAAGGAAGGGTCTAGTCTGGTTCCAGAATCAGAATCTGACAGCAGTACCACCAGGGGAAAGCATGGTGTCACCACCCTTACTGCAGTAGTAAGGTACTGCTACAAGGTGGGATAACTTGGTGTTTTCTTCATCTTATACATTCTAGATGGAAAACGTTTAACAGGAAGCCGCGTTTCAGAGGTCTTGCAGAGTCTGGGAATCAGTCTTGGTACTTGAGCCTTGAAATCTGCCCTTTCGCATTATGTAACATAGAGAAAGAATTTCTCTCAGATTAGACTTCCATTCAGTAATCCAGAAGTATTCTTCACTGTGTATCCATCCTATAAATAACTGCTCATCTCTGAAACAAAAGATAATTCTTGTGCTTTGCCTGCATTATAAGCTCTCACCATGCAAATTCCTTCCATCCACACTTGTATCCAAAGGGGATGAGGAGCTTTGCAGCCCTAGATTTAGTTCTAACTTTGCAAACAGTGTACTGGAGATGAGATCCTATGTTTTGCTAGGCCACTGGAAGCAGACACGGTATTTTCCTATCTATCTCAGTCACGCTGGGGTGCTTGTGTCAGTGACAGGCACTGACAGCCAGCAGTGTGGAGGAAGTTCATCCTAAGTTACAGCGTATGCTATTTCTCTGACACGCAGCACTCCTCTCTCTGGCATTTTTTACGTGCGTATTCATTCCTATCTGATTCTTCAGTGCTTCTCTAAGCCTAGATATTAAGAATTAACCCCTGGTAAGTTTGGAAATGTCAGACTACATGAGCTCCTTTGTGTGTCTGAAAATGGAAACCAAGCTGTTGTTGCAAGAAGCTGTCCTGCCTTAGTCCACACATCCCTGTTGACTCCTTTGTGTTAGCATCAATGATGGTGACACCATGTGGTGAACTGGCCTAGCCCACTGATGTGGTTATAAAGGACATGGAGGGGAAAGTGAGCTGATTCACTGGCTCTGCAGCCAGACACTCTAGAGCTGGAGTGAAGAGGTGCAGAAACACAAAACAGAAGAGGGAGAGGAAAGACAACCCTTTCAATTGCCTCGTAGTCTTTGACTGGTTACACTGGTCATGGACCTGCATCGTGAGTCTCAACACGTGTGTCTGTAGCTCAGCTCTGAACCGAGTTATTCCTTTCTCTTAAAACTCCTGCTAAGTGATAGGACAAGACAAAACTTCCATAAAAGGAAGGTCTGCTTGTTTTTCACCACCGCAGGCCTATTTGCAATGAAGATATTGTAAAGCTTTGATATTTCTTTACACCAATAAGGGGTAAATATTCGCCAGTGATGTCTTAATGCCAATTTTAGAAACAAGAAAAGCTTCTAAGACTCTGCAGTTATTTCCATAAATGACCATCACAGTCTCTTTCTCAACACTACAATGCCCAGTGACTAAGCCCAAATGTGACATGGCAATTGGAAGTAAGGTCATAATTTTGTTATCAAGATTACTGAGCTATTGATGAATAGCTGGATACAATAATTCCTCTTAATCAGGCATAGGTTCACTATACCCAGTCTTTTTCAAGCCTTGAAGAAAAGCATGGCCTTTTTCAAAAGCACGTTGTTTAACTTAGTATGGCAGTACCAGCTTCTCTGAAATTGTTGAGATGAGATCAGCTCATACTACTGCAAGGCATATTTAGTCTTCGAATCAGTTCAGCATAATAGCACAGATTGAATTGCTACTAAAAGCCATTTACACCATTTAATGCTTTTCCTTTCACCTAAATTCACAAAACTATTTTTTTATAGTAGACTTACATAAAGATCAAAGCTTTCATTGTAAAATGAACAAAACTGTGAAATAAACACTTTACAGAACTTTTTGTGTCACTTAGACTAAATTAATGTCTTGTCAAGGTGCCAAGATTGTATTTTCATTTCAGCCTGTGTTTATTTCAAGATATACATTGTGTTACACAAGATGTGTGATGTTGATGCAATTATTCATACTTTACATACACAGTTGTGTCCAAGCCATGTATTGTTTTAGAGGTATTGTCAAAATGAATTACTCTTTGGTCACTGATGTTTCTAATGGAATTATCAGTTACCGCATTAAATGGGCAAAAATGTCCATTATCTGACAGAAAATAGGTGAGATTCTTTACCCCTGTTGTAGTTGTAAGGCACTGCCATAACCCCTTATTCTAACCCTTTCTATTTTGGGGCAAAGACTGTTAGGAGAGAGGGACAATATTTGCCAGCTTTTCCAATTTTGTAGAATCCGTTTTCCATATGTTTAAGTTCCCTTCTCAGTAAAAGCATATACCACTTTTTAAAAAGTTATTGTTGTCTTTAAGAATGTAACTCTAAGACATCATCATGCGTTCCTCAGATTTGCTGGACCCAGAGAAATAAGGAATGGAGTGTTTCCTTTGTGAGCATGAGATTAGTAGGCTGAAATAGGTCTTGGCATGACTCATTGTTAGTTTTCTAATGCCATGTTCAAGTGCAATGTAAAGCCTGTTTGATCCCTGGTTAACCCAGTTATGAAAGGTTTGTTCCTCTGTAATCAAGGCATTTCGTTTGTCCTTACATTCCACTTGATGTTTGATGTTTTGGAAATATGGCAGCACTTTGGATTGGAGTCTGAGACTGGGTTTAGGGTTTAAATGTGACTTGTTCTATCTGACATATAACTAATTATTCTTCTTGAGATGCTACCCCACCCTATGCTACCAGTATCCACTCTTAGGGTGTCATTTCCTCACCCGTCTATCGGTATGAGAAACATTTTTTCATGGGTTTCAAGGCAGTTTCTCATCCATCTGAAAAACATTGATGCCCATAGATGTGCCAAATCAGATTGTAATTCCTGGTTAACAGTAAAATAGCAGTTGATCCTTTCCAACAGGCATGTAAGACCAGATACAGAGATACTTAGGTACCATTGATCACATTGATCTTATGGGAGTTCAAGTGCATAAAAATCATATATATTAGATAATTACGTTTTTAAAAATCTAAATTGAACACAGCATAGTTAAGTGTTTCCCTTTTTTCTAAGACCTGCCATCTACACAGTTCTTTTTTCACAAGAGATTGGATCTCACCCATTTCTTTTAGGTCCTCTTTTTTCTATCCATTTGTTCCTTTTTCAGCAGTGCCTGCCTCAGATGCAACTCAAATTTCAAATTTTGGCTTCAATTTCAAATTGCAGCTCCCCTTATCCTCTAGACTGGATTTTGTCTTTAAATCTCTGAAAAAATATTTCTGGATTTCTCCTGACTTATTTTATCCCCTCCAAAAAATTTCATCACCTTGCTGCATTGCACTCCTTCACTCTGCTTTCTTCTCTTCTACCTCCATTCTACCCTTCATTTGAATATCTCTTTCCATCACAGAGGTAGAACTTTGAATTGTCTACACAGTTGGGCAGAGAAGGGAGCTTCTTCTGCCCATGCTCTTAGCTGACTAAACAAAATCCGGTTCTCATCTGAAAGTCATATGCCATGTTCACTCAGCACTGAGCATGCACTTGTAATCGCAGCAACTCTGCAAACTTCACTAGCTGGGCACAGCTGTGGCCACCTAAAAGCTTCAAGTAAGTTAAGGAAAACCAAATTTTGCTTCCTCAAGAATAAAAGTCTGGGGCCATCAATGGAGAGGAAGAATTATAGGAAAGAGGATTTGCCAAAGCAGAAAGGTGAAAGATAGTATGGAGAAAGCTGAGTTTGGGTGCTCCTTGGAAACGTAAAGGAAATGGTAATAGGAGTAGCTGAGGAAGCACACTCCCCACTATATCTGTCCCTCATGCAGCATGTTGCTTGTCCCACATGTTACAGCCACACTCTTAGCAGCACCCAGCCCAAACGCCCAGGGCTCTGGCACTCTCAGAGTAGTCTGGAAAGCGATGGCCATAGATCACCCAAAACAATCCACAATCTCAAACAGCTTGCATAGTGTGCTTTGCCTGGATCCTTCTGTTTGCTGATGTGGACATCAGTATCAAAACTGTCATCCATCCAGCATGGAGAATAGGTGGTAGAGTTCACGTCTTCTCACACAAAGCGTTCAAGCTTGACAGTGAAACCTGAGAGCTGTAATACAGCAGAAGAAGGATTAACATGTTGGAGTTTAATCTTACAAAGATACCTGAAACATGCAAGGCAAACTGAGTTTCACTTGCTACTTGTGAGGAGAGCAGTTAAACCATGTTCAAGCTGTGTTTTGCCACCATCTGGTTCAAGCCCTGTGTTGAGATGTGATTCTGCAGCAGAGCAGCAGTAGCTATAGCAGACAATTAAAACAATGACAACAGCATCATACTCCCTTTTCCTACAGCGCACAAACCTAACGTACCTCTCTACCTGACTAGAGTAAATGTATCCAGTTACTGCTGTTGCATTTTGTCCCAACTGCATTCGTTCCAAGTGTATTTTTGACACTTCAACAGTATAGAAATCTGGTCATGAAATCTATATTGAAATTTTGGCACAAATTTTGGTTTTTGACAAGGTATCCTTGCTCTCACTAACCCCTTAAGGAAGTTCGTATATGTAGTGCAGGCAATTTTGAAGTGACTAGATATAAAATAAGGCAATTGAATACATCAAAGAAAGGTATATACTTCATGGTAGTCCTGACTCTGAAACTGAGTAGAAAAATTTAAACAATAAATTTAGTCTAATGACATCGCTGTGAGATAAAAAAAAAATCATTTCTTATATGAGTTTTCTTATATGGGTTTTTTTGAAGTAATACATTAACTCCCTCTGTTAACTGTTAGATTTATTGATCTCCATTTTAATTGGCTGGGCAAGGGTATATAATATTTTATCTCTAGATTTTAAAGTGCCAAAACTTCATTGGTGAAAAGCAATGAAAAGCTAACACTAACAATTTACATCTCCATTATCATGGTCTGACCTCTCTTCAGCTGCACTTGGCCAAGAATTCAGCCTTCTGGAAATACCCCCTGCTCTCCCACAGCATGCCTGGGGAAATCAAAGAGACTAAGAGCCAGTAGGTGAAACAGCTTCTTTGGTGTTTTGTTATTAAGCAGGTGTTTCTGAAGAAGGACTTAGGACCAACAGTGATACACTTTTTTCTTTTTCCTTCCCACCCCACCCCCACCACCCGCCTGGAATTCCATGAAATACATTACCAGGCAAACACCTTTGAGGAACATCACAAGACTCAAAAGGATAAAAAAGCCTCAGAGGAAACAACATCTCATATTAGTCTGCACAATTCTGTACGATGTACAGTACTAAATGTTTTGCGTGTTTAATTTTTAGGTATTATCAGTACACTTCTGCATGTCTCCTCTCTAGGACAACATCTCCAGAACCTTTCTCTGGCCACCTGGTTCTTGCATTTGCTCTCTAAAAAAATATTTGTATTTTAGCAGCCTTTTACTCTCACTTTGTAGGCTTAGGGTTGGCTTCGCAAGGTGAAAGAACACACTAGAATTATACCCTTGAGGATATATATTTTCCAAACACCATGTGGCATTGCTTTGTTCCTTTTGAACAAGTTAGAAACTGGAACTGTCTCATCTAGGATCATCATGCAGGGATGGATAGGCAATTAGCTTAAACTGAGGCAATTATATCATGATAAAGTAGAAGCAAAAATTGTGAGTAAAAGTTCTCCTTTCCAATAGAGAAATGGTTTTACACCTTTTCACTTCAACGTCATTATCCCCAAATAATGGATGTAAACTCATGCCTTGCTAACAAAAATACTACTATTAGCAAACAATTTCCAAAATTTTCGGCCACATTCCACTCCTGGTGTGCAATACTGCAAAAGCTCAACTCATCCTTCCTGTCCCTCGACCACAGGCTGGTTGACTTACCTCCCTCCTTCCAAAGACTGACATGAAGTCTTATCCGGACACCAAAGGAAAAGGAAAAAAAAAAACAGTGGAGACACTGTTCTGCAACCAAAACATATATTCAGCCTCTGTCTGTGTTAATGAAATCTCTCCAGCTGCGGAAGTTCTCCAGCTGGAACCTACTTTTTGAGGGGAGGGGGTGGTGGTGGTGTTTCAATTCTGTCCCAAGAGTCGCTAGTGAAATGAGCCATCTATCTCCGACCTACCATCCTTATTTCTGACCTCCTTTTCTTTCCTGAGACATGTCTTAAGCCCAGAACCAGCAACCAGTGGTATGCTGCTAATACCAATACACTCTCCCTGTGGGCAGAGAAGCTCATATGGGCACTTGTGGCCTCTCACAACAAATTTCTTTCCACTCAGTATGTCAGACAATAAGTTCCCTGACAAGAATTTCCGGAGAGACTGTTGTCTGGATTTTCAGCTCTTGTTTTTCATGAGGGTATCAGCATCATCATTTGTAACTCAAAACATCTAACATAGTATGTATATAATATACTGTACTGCATATGGCTCTGTGGGGTCATTTTTTGACTCATGACGTTAGAAAAAGAGCACGCTGTAATAGAGAAAGAACAGCACAAGCCCTAGACAGCTTTCAAAGCTGTCTCTCCTCTCAACCCAAAACCAAGAGAAACTCAGTTTGACAGTCCTGGAAAAATTGTGCGGAAACACACACAAGGAGGCCTGTGCTACTTGAGGCTTCTTAGTAACATGAGAGGTATTTTTAATCTGACATGTCTGAACATAAAGGCAATTTAGGTGCATTTTCTTTACAGATTTCTCTGACAACTGTGGAAATTTACGTAGTGCCAAATTACGTATTTTCTTCTGAAACAGAAGTACCTGCTTATGTGCAGAGAGTGAATCAAACAAACTACATCTTTCTGACGTCAGAGTTTTGGAAAGACATGGGAGAAAAGGGACTCCAGCATCATTTGCCAAAGTAGTATTTTATAACTGTTTCATTCCTCCTTCCAGTCCTGTATTCTAATGAATATAACAAACCCTGTCTCAGATAATTTAAGAGTCAGCACATAGTTTCTCGAGTGACAATTTTTCTGCCCCATCTAGATGCCGTTTGAAGACATTTTCTTAGTCTTCCTGTCATACTGCAACCCAGCCAAAATTTCAGTTCAGACTGGTCAGCCTGAAAGCCTGAAGTTCAGGATGCATCTGCCATTTACACTCACTCTAGCTCCACGGGGCTTGTGCAGGTGGGTACTAAATTTTCTGGAAGGGACACAGGGATGCTCTGCCCGTGGTGAGAAGTTCATGCAAGATAAAAACAATGATGTTATGAAAACACTGCAACCAAGCACCCGATCAATGGAGCACATCCCAAAAACATCAGCATTGGAGGTACTGCTTGTACAGGACGCAGCAAAACCCAGTGGTATTTAGCCATATAAAGACTAGGTGCCTAGTGTAGCCTTGCTGCATAGGCTTCTGCACTAGCTTGTTGATGTAAACCTAGGAGATACCTTGTTCTCTGATCATATTTTTTTTAGGATGAAGCAAACAGCCTTCTGGAGATGTCTATCATACACCGAACTAAAGATCAGGCATTCAACTTTGACCAGATACTTAACTTTAAGATAGCTGGAGTTAGAGGAGATAAACTCCATTCTAAGTGTACACAGATTCTAGTGAAATACAAGAATTTTAAAACACTTATCTACCTTGTTTTATAGTTCTGTACTATGTTCCTCAAATCTCACACTCTTAACTTTAAGAAATTGTTATTTTCATTCAGACTATGTGAGACATAGACAATTTGGTTTGTATTTCTGCTGTGCTTAAGAAACAGTCCTCTAAAACTGAATATGCTGAAGGGTTATAACATTGAAGACTCCACATAATTTTTAAGAATCGAAAGTATTAGCTGTATTGTTTGGAGAAAGTCCAGGCAGTGACTTGCTTTGTAGCCTGTCTGGTGCATTTGATGATAGCTCTTCTCTGGACAGTGGAAGCACTCTAGTGACTAGCTGGCAGAACACTAATAATCGACAGCAATACACTGTTCAATGAATCAAGCCTGGGTTATCTTGCAAGCTGAATCAAAACTGTGGTAAGTTCTCTCTTCAGGAGAAGAACAGGTTAGCCCATTGATAGATTTGGCGTGATGCTATCTCCACACAGCACAGGAGAGGAAGTAGCACTCTGCTTCCAATCATCCTGAAGCACCACATAAGCCAGAGCACCAGGATCAGGAGCCCAAATTTTGAGTGCTTTGGGTGTATATTGCTGCTCAGGTGAGTTTAAATTCGCAAAACACACTGGTTTTGTTAGTGCAAAAAAGTATTCTTCAGCTACAAACAGAAGCTCCGGGGTTTTTTTTTACTAGAAATTTATATTTTGGCATAAAGCAAAGCAAGAGCAATAAATAAGCCTTTTAAAATGCATGTGCTACGTTCTAAATTTACTGATGTAGCAGGAATTACAAATGCAGCAACGGACTAGCATCCAGATCAGCGAATTACAGAGTTGTGAGGCGACCTTGTAAGGTGAAGAACATATTACAGTTCCAGCTGATGAACTACAACATTTTTTAGTATATCTGCTTATTTATTATCTTCAAAATAAAGTCCATATAAAGCAAACCTTGCTTCCATATGGACGTGAAAACCAAGTGTGGTTATTTGTTTCTAATACAGGTAAATGCTTGTCTGCAAGAACAAGCACAGATTTTCGTCATGCAGATTTCAGAGTCTAGTTAGTAAAATCTACAGTCCTCATCTATTCTGTTTTGTCTGCTAAGATTTAAAGTCATGATTTTTTTTCTCTCTTATCGTCTGTGTTTGCAATGTGAAAAGGACACTTCCTCAGGACAAGGGATGATTAAAACAAAGGGGGTACTTATAAACCTACTGCTGCATTATATGTACAACAAACATGGAAATTTGGTAAGATTTGTATATATGTCAGCTTGACAGCTAGTGTGTATGACTCAGCTGGTGTGGAGCTACACATCCTTACTAAAACCAGAAGGTGGCATCAAAGACAGTCTAACATTTGCAATAGAAAGGCTTGAAAACACACAGCTGAAAACCTTTATCTTTGCTAACAGACAAAATAATTTAAGAGTGGCGAGTCACTGCCCCTTCATCAGTCTTAGGAATTTGGGTTAGGTAGATTTCTGGAAATCTGTCCAGAGAGAGGATCTAAAATATTATGACTCGCTCATCCCAGACAAATTATTTTTATGAATCTTTATTAATAAATCAGCTTGATTGGGATTAGTAAATATATAATCCTGTCATAGTATCAGTAAATGTATTTATTACCCACAAAAGTTCAGTTTAGTCATCCTGGCAATCATAACAATGCATACTTTACCTATGCACATGTTGTTTAATTGGCACTGTCCATCTTAGGAATTGGTCACCTAATCTGAGTTTTACCACTCGGACTCAACTGGATTTTTTTCTCTATCTCACTTCTGGGTAGTACTGAAGGGCAAAGTGCCTTCTCTGTAGTAGCACCTAGTTAACCTAATCTTAATTATGGCAGGCTGTACTAGAAGCAGATTGAATGGATTGAGGTTGTGGAAAGCAATGGTGATCTTCCTCATGCTGTTGAAGTTTAGAGAATTGTGAAGAAGGAGAAGCACATGGCAGTGAGGAGTACTGGTGGGATGACTTGCTGACACACACCACAGAGTGGGGACAGAGGCGAAGGGAGCCAGACGACAACTGGTTAATTTTGTTTGCAAAGAGCAGAAGGTGTCATTAAGATAGCTGCATATTATGATGTCTACTAAAATTCATACAAATTTAGGATTTAAAAAACTTTTTATATAAAAAAATAACATTTCCAAAAGTAATGGTGTGCATCATAAACCAAATTTTGTTCATTTTTTAAGAATACAGCAGTTTGTGGTTTTAATATTCAGCTGTCTTCTATATTCAGATGTTTTGTTCATATCATCTAACTACTGAAATAATATTCTTGACTAGAAAGCTTTAATGTAACGTTGGTAAATAATGTTTGATGCTTTGTTCAGAGTATTAATACTGCCAGATTCCCTGCTCTGGCAGACCAGATGATTTTCTACTAGGCAATAAAATGTTCAACAAAGCTACTTAAACTACTGTTTAAGCTCTTCCCCTGATTTTCCCTTTGAGGTACGGTATTCTATCTATTTCCTCAGCTACCAATCACAACGAATCCTAAATCTGTCTTTATGGAAAAAACTTCCTTCTCATCTTCATAGTCTTGGACACACTTTTGTTGTCAGGTCACTGAACTCAAATATAATATAAATTAATTTTAATCTGCATTTGATGTATCACCCCAAATAACCCATCGCTTCTTTCTTATTTCTTCTCCTCTAATTCCTCATTTGATTACTGAGGACTTCAAAGCTACAATGTTTGCTTCTTCCTTTTTTACACAAATTCAGAAGACAAATAACCTAATTCACCCATGATAATCCTGGAGCACCCACCACGTATACCTCTGAAATTCACATCTTTGACTCTGCCCTCAAATCTATCCCATGTCTCCATGCCATGTATTCATCTGCTGCCTGATTTACTGTGTCAAATTTTTGAAATTGTACTAACATCACTTCATAAAATTTAAGTGGAAATCTGGGTGAGGTATAAGGTATACAATATACATTTAAGTTTTGCAATTTCCAAGTTTACTTTATTTTCCTTCTTAGGGGATCTTATTAATGAAAGAATTTACAAATTTAACACAATTTAGGGATTTTCACTCTATTTTTGTGGCTTTTGAAGACTGAGCAAAATGTACTGACAGGAATACTAATGCTGGCTGCCGACCTGCTCCTTTTTCTAAGTTCATCCTTTCACTTTCAGTTATCCTCTATACCACCATACTAATTCTTCCACCTTTTTTGATACTGGCAACATTTAGATATTTTGAGTGATACCATTCACATAAACACCTGACACATTCCATGATAAACAAGCTATCTCTCTTCATCATTTTTATATTGCTCTGCTGACCAGTCCTCAGCTACACAGTACCTTTCTACCAACGTCATGTTCAAGCCTTGTAATTCTAGAATTTTGTGGTATTACGTATTTACTTAAGGCAGTGTATTTTGCCTGCTCTTTCTCATGTGTGTCTATACAAAGAGCTGAAATGCAAGGATTAGAGAGCTGCAGCCTGTCAGGGAGGAAGCAAAGGGCCATCTGCATTCCATGCTTCAGCAGGCACGTGAAGAAAGCTCGTTCAGGCAAGTACCTGCTTACTCTGCATTAGGCACAACACTTGCATGTCAGTTATTAAGTATATCATCAGATAATAGTATATGGTAAAGTGTGCTTTTTGCAAGTATTTCAGAACAATCATGAAATGATGAGGTAGTGAAACATAATATTGGCTATATGAAGTAATTATTTGGAAGCCTTTCAAGAAAAACTGAAGAGTAGTATTGTCAATTTTAGTGTTAAAATTCTGAGTTTGGTGATATGGGCTAAAAGAAACATTCCATTTAGCTTTTTTATACCAAGTCTCTTTTCGATTATCAGCTTTCTCAAATGCACTGTAGTTATCTGAATTTACTTGTCAGCAAAAATGCAACCCACTGATCTTCCTGGATACTTTTTGAAACCTCCTTAGATTTCACAAACAGTTTAGAAGTATCATCAGTAAAGAACAAATATTGTCCTCACTTGCAGAAATACACTAGAATATCTGAAAGAATATTTCTTCTCTGCATACACGAGGTTGTCTCTCTGAGATCAGATACCAACGTGTGGCTACCAAAGATCAGTGCTGGCTCACTTATGATGGTCACTATCAAACCAGGACAGGAAGAAAATCCACTGAGTCACTGTGGTTGACTTTGGCTGGCCATCACGTGCCTACAAAGCTGCTCTGTCACTCCTCCATCAACAGGACAGGGAAGAAAATATGGTAAAAAACTCATGGGTCAAAATAAGGACGGGAAGATCACAGAGCAATTGCCAACACGGGCATAACAGACTTGATTAGGGGAAATTAATTTAATGTAATGCCAGTTCATAAGAGAGTTGGATAGTGAGACATAAGAACAATTCTGAAACACACCTGGCCCCCCACCATTCCCTTCTTTCCAGACTCAACTTCACTCTAGAGTTCTCTACCTCCTCCCCCTCAGTAGTACGGGCAGACAGTGCATCACACATTGTCTCTGCCACTTCTTCCTCCTCATGCTCTTCCCCTGCTCCAACATGGGGTCCCTCCCACAGGAGACAGTGCTTCATGAATTCCTTCAACATGGGTTGGTCCCACAGCCTGCAGTCCTTCACAAATTGCTCCAGTGTGGGTCTTTCCACAGGGTACAGTTCTTCAGGAATACACTGCTCCAGTGAGGGTCTCCCACGCTGTCACAAGCCTTGCCAGCAAACCTGTTCCAGCGTGGGCTCTCCACAGGCTGCAGCTTCCTTCAAAGAACATCCACCTGCTCTGGCATGGGGCCCTCCATGGCCTGCAGGAGGACAACCTGTGTCACCACAGTATTCACCTTAGGCTGCAAAGGAATCTTTGTGCTGGCACGTGGAGCACCTCTTTCCCCTCCTTCTTCACTGTCCTTGGTGTCTCAAGAGCTTTTTCTCTCACATTTTCTCACTCCTCTCTCCCAGCTGCTGTTGTGCAGCAGATTTTTCCCCCTTCTCAAATAGGTTATCACTGAGGCACTACCTCCATCATTAATGGGCTCAGCCTTGGCCAGCAGCAGGTCCATCATGGAACTGATTGGAACTGGCTCTGTGCAACATGGGGGAAGCTTTTGCTGTCTTCTCACATAAGCCACCTCAGCAGCCCCCTGCTAGCCAAAGCCATGTAAACCCAAGATAGTTTCTAAAAGTTTTTCTCTGAAAATACTGTGATGGATTTTAATAATGTAGTCAAGTGTGCGAGGTGGGGCAGGACACAAGGAGACACACAGGGAGACATTGTGTTGCTTCTCTGAACTTCATCAACTGAAATTAGGCATCTAGTCTAAACTACTCATTAAGCTATCCTCTGCAGTTAACAGAGACTTATATCTCTATAGAGCCATTTATCCTATCTTAAGATAAACATCTAAGATTAGTAGGATAAGTCTCTGCAGCTGGTCTATCTCTCTGTTGACTTTTGGACAATTAGTTTAGACTAAGAACTTGATCTCTAGACCAACAAATTTAAGTCATTTAAATACCACCTGTAAATATTTGATTCTTTTTTATTTTTAAAAGAATACAGGTAGAAAATATTTTTATTTCAAACACAAAGAACAGAAACAGAGCAAAAGTAGATCCTTTAAACTGCTGACCTTCTGGGAAGTAATCTTATCACTTACATAACTCTTCAGAAAAACAGAATTAGCCTCTTTGAGGTTGATTAACCCATTTAAGTAGATTAACTTTATTGATATTATAGAAACAAGAAGGACCTCCAGTTATGTGATAGAAAGATACTGTTGGGAACTGTGCAAAGAAAATCTGCGATCAGTGCAAACAAACCAAGAGCGATAGGAAATAAGGGAAGAGAAGGGGGAATTAGCAGATGACTAAAAACAAAACAAGATGACTTAAAAATGAGTGTTGGCTTCTCAGCACCACATATTATATCATTTATATTTCAGTGTATCAGTGTATAGCAGATGCAGAAACAGACCTACATTTTGTTTTCAGTAGTTCTGCTTTGAAACAACCACTCTAAAGAACACAGGAATCTTTTGTTAAATGATTCATTTCTGTCTAGTGTTTGTCAATATGATAATTTTATCTTCAAAGTGAAGTGATGGCACCCTAATACAAGTTTAACTGAGACATCAAGAGCCATAGAGGATAAAGGTTGAAACATGGATCATACAACATATTAATTACCGGGGTGAAAGAATGTGATAGGGTCTGAAATACAAACAATTGATTATAACAAAGCTGTTGACATACATCCACTTGCTTTACTTCCAGGTCTTGAAATTCTTCTTCCTCAAATTTGAGCATCCTGAGGGAAAGCAACACTTTTTCTTGTAACAATGAGACTTTTCCAGCCATTTCAGGGATGCTGGGATGAACCTTCTTGGCATCTGTGAAGCATGCTGGTATTTTTCTGGGTTGTATATAAATGTTGGGTTCTAATTCTTTCTAACTGAGCAATGATGAATAGCTGATACCACCTGGCAGTTTTAAAACAGTTATGTCAGCAACTTCACCTACCGAGATGTACAAAATAATCCCTTATTACGGGAAAGTCCTTTAAAGAAAACCCCAAAGCCTACTGTAACATCAAACTAAGCTTTGCACTGGGTTTACAAATTCACTGGAATCAGTGTGATTATGCCCATTGATCATTTTTCTGAACACTTTGATCCTGCAATAAATATTACAATTCTGCCTTCATCTGTCTTTCATGAAAACAGGTTTGAGAAGAGTTAGCCATTTGCTAGTCACCTGTATGCCTGTTCTCTTTGAGCAAACATACAGGACGTTACTACTGAAGGATGAGGCACTTATGAAGAATTATAGCAAAGGTACTTTCCTCTTTATAACACTATCAGTCTTGAGAAAGATCCATCTAAACAAGCCTTTACAGTTGTTAGAAAGATTTAAGTTGCTATCAATTTTTTTCCCCTGGTAGTCTACTATGACGAGCATTCTTTTGGTTAAATAATGTCATTCATGTATCACCTCAGTGACTGCATACTTCAGCTAGCTATGGTTCAGCAATTCCTGTAAGTGTGCATAAGAGGAAACTACGAATACTTGCACACTCTGAGATTCCTTATCTGGAGTTCAGGTAAGGTCAAAAAATACGTGTGTCCTACGGGATATTTCTCCCTGGGTGAAAGAAGGGAGGTATCTCATTTCTCATGAGCTCCAGAGATGAATTTTGTCATTTAGACACCATCACATTTTCAAGCTGAGTAAGCAAAAAACCAACACACATTTCCAAGTGTTCGTAAAATATTTTACAGCCATATCAGAGGTTGCAGAATTCTCCTATTTTTTTCATATACAAGGTGACAGAAACTGTTTCTTTGGGAACTAGGGTATTCTGCTGCCTGATCACACACCAAGGGTGTTATGGAGGAACTTAATTTCACATGTTCAGGATAATTTTGTATGTTTGCTAAATAAATTCTCCTTTGATTCTAGGCAATATAAGTAGACAAGCAACTATTGTGATTACCTAATACATTATTACACTTGGAGCCTCGAAGAAACTAAGATTCATAGATAAGGCATAGCACAAGGATGACAGACTCAAAAAGTACTGATAACATTTCTGCTTGCAGAAACTTGTTAGTATAAATTGCATCAACTTTATGGGAGGAATGGTTTTGTTGTGCCACTGCAGTAGATCACCAAGGAAACACTATACAGTCCTTTCTTCTCCTTCCCACTGTGTGCTAACTGTAATTAGCTCGGATATGGTCTCAGTTTGAGGGAGTATTTCTATTGTACACGCATATTCTATTCACTTCTGTATCAGTTTCCCTTATTACAATGTAGTAGGAGCCACTGACTGACACCAGTAGGCTTGAATGAGCCTTTAAGGCAGTGGTGGCAAAACCTTCCATGTCACATGAAATTACACGTTCTGGCATGCATGTGAGTTATGGTTGTATGTGACATCAGTTTGCATTCTCTTTGCTCTCTGTGATCTAAAAACTGTGACAGGTTTAAATTAGCCAGAACAGGATAGACCAGAATAAGAAATCTGAATATATTGATGAGAGAAGGTAGGGCTTGTATATCACTTAGGAATATTATACATACCTTTACACAGACTGTTTCCTGCTTCTGTGATGTTTTCTAACTACATAATGCTAGACAACAACTCTATTGTTTCAGAACCTTTCATTTTACAATTCAAAAGCCAAGTTTAAAAAAAAAAAGGGTGCTAAACTTTGTAGGCAGAGAGAAAATCTCGACAGTGTGAGGGAAAAATACCCCGGAGGCCTCATAAACAGTGAACAGATAACACAAAGTTAAAGTTTTTTAATAAAAAGCTGTTGAGTATTAAATGTAATTTTCAGTTGAGGGTCTCCTTTAAGTGTTTTTGATTGGTTAGGGTTGCCAGTACTGGATACAATTGCTCTTAGGCTGCTAGCTAATTGCACAGCTACTACAAAACGGTTAGGGCAAGAATCTAACTTGGTGTTGCAGAAACGCCTGTGTTAAGGGTCGAGGGACCAATTTACCTCGATTTACCTTATTCGCACCTCGGTCTGCTCGGATAGCTGAAACAAACTTTAATATATATATAATAAAGCCACACAACTATATTCTATATGTATATGATTACAATCCAAAAGGGAAGGGAGGAATGAAAAGGGACAAAAAAAGAACCCAAAGTACTGAGTAGCAAA
>NW_010422815.1:50097-58197 GCF_000710305.1 Buceros rhinoceros silvestris | reverse complement strand
CCAGTAAGCCAGGACATCTTTAATTAGATCTGGTTGCCCAGACTTCCATCCAACCTAATCTTGAATGTTTCCAATACGGGGTATCTATCTACTACGCCTCTTGAGGTGGCATGGTCTTTCAGGCATTGGCAAGCTGTCAATTAGGAGATTTAGATTTTAGTCTTTGCTAAACTGAAGACAAAAAAATGGTGTTTATTTATTCTTACAAAGCCCATCAGATAATTAGATGACCAATTTTTACCTCTATATAAGAATCAGGGAAGCAGAATTAGTGTGATAGCTGCTTAGAAATTATTAATTAATTACTTTAAGCTTTCAGTATGAAGTTTCATGTTCATACCAACCAGACAGTTTTGGGGGCTCTATAGTCTTCCTCCAAAGCTTCCAAATCTTATGTGCCCTCCAAATCACTTGCAGTACGAGTTCATCTCCGTGGGTAAGAGCAGTGCTAATGCTTGCAGCATTAGCAAGGAATAACTAACAACTCTAACAAGTACTTCAAAAAATAGACTGATTAGACATGCTTAGAGCCATTGACAGCTAACAGCCTTTACCTCACTTTGGTAAACAAACTGAGGTGAAGTTGGTCAACACGATCTTCCACAGGAGTCAGACTCAACCAACTAAATGAGAGGAAAAGACCACTCTTTTCCTTCTTTTACCAGTAAGGGCAACTCAGCTCATTCTCATCCAGCTGGATCCAATCCTTCCTAGCCTATAGGAAATCCAAACAATCTGTCCCTGCTGAGTCTTAGATTAGCATAGATGACATGCTCTGGATATCACTGACACAGAGGGAGTCACCAAGATAAAGATTTCCATGTCATAAGTGTGCCAGAAAAATTTGTGTGTGCAGACACTATACTTGAAAGGAAAACTAATATTTGAGACAGCTTTCTTGTTTTGAACAGGAGATCATAAATAAAGAGCAAAATGGAATGCCCACATGGGGGAGTTATTGCAGAACAGTCAGGCCAGCTTCTCTGTCAAAGCAAGTACTCTTAGCCTTTGGAAACAGAGATTGAGCTGAAATTAGGGTTGACAGTGGTCTGAAACTCAATAGTCCTATTTTCTGTAAGCAAAGCACTGAGCACCTCTCATGGGTGTCTTCTTCATATGACAGATCTGTCTAGTTCATTGACTTTTTTCCTCTAGTTCATTATCTTTTTTCCATATACGCAAACAGTGCCAAATATACAGTGTAGAAAAAAATATTTGAATGTCCAAATGTGGCCATAAAAAATTATTTCACACTTATTGAAAAAGTCATCATACTTAAAAAAATTAAGTGCAGGCAAGATGCGGTATCAGCTTCTGAGTGAGTGAGACTTTTGAATAGAGCTTAATACCATCTATCGTTGTTAAAATTACAGACAACATAAACTGGAAGTGACATGTAGCTGAAAGGAACTTCACAGAGTTTGTTATGAACACAATGGAGTTGGCTGTAGCTGTTCAAACAGCTCTCTTCATATCCAAGAGTCAGAAGCACGTATGCACTCATCTGCTAGGGTACTTTGAATGCCCCTGGCAAAATAGGGAAGCAACAGATATTGTGTGTCCTCAAAGGAAATTCAAAAACATGTCATCTTCGGTGGTTACTCTCAAATAAAGGGCCACGGAAAGAAAACGCATATCAGAGCAGATTTTACATTTATAAAAACATCACCGTGTCGAGCAAAACAAACCTCATAACTGTGGGGAACTTGAAAAAGAGTAGTCCGCAGAACAGTTCCACGGCTTGTAGGCAACAGCTATAGAGATGACCAAGTCCTGGAGAACTGCATATTTTAGCCTGAGCAACTTCACAAAAGAAGAATTTCAGGCACCCAGGACTTAGATTTTGGGTATTATAAATCCAATTCACTCTGGCATTTATGTGACATTCCACAGAAGCATATGATTTTTTGGCTCTGCCAAGAGATGTTTACATATTACTGTGATTTGAAAGTGAAGATCACCATGAGGCTGGAAAGGCATGTCATTGGGAAAAGTATGTCTTTGGAAATGAAAGTGCAATTTTATTTTGAATGTTTAATATTAACATTTAATATTAACACGCCTGACACTTATTAAACAAGCAAATGAGTAATTGTACTCCAAAGTGACAAAACGACCCCCGACAGATAAATCAGAGACATTCCTTTTACTAATACTGGCTATCTGCTGAGTACAGCTTTGCTGTTGC
Source organism: Buceros rhinoceros silvestris (assembly GCF_000710305.1). Lineage (NCBI taxonomy): Eukaryota > Metazoa > Chordata > Aves > Bucerotiformes > Bucerotidae > Buceros > Buceros rhinoceros. The sequence goes on along the minus strand of NW_010422815.1, from coordinate 56,009 downwards.
TGAAGAGTCGAAACAACTGCTTATAAATCATAAATGTTTGTAGCTCTACTAGATGGAAAAGCTTATGATTTTCGTCATTTGCTCAAATGTATGAGGTCTTTGAAAAACTTGTGAAGCAATCATCTACTGCATTAATCAAGTAAAAACTTGGCTGATTGTTCAAAAGATTTGCTGTAGTCCTTTCCTGAATAGAGCTCAGGAATGTGTCTTCAGCAAGAAAAGAGAAGAAAGCTGTTAGATGCTTTGGCAGAATTACTCAATGTATGAAAATATATTACTCCAGTAATGTAACTTTTACATGAATATGGTAAACTTTGTTTTTGAAGTATTGATCACAGATGCTTCCAAAGTATGTTTTTAAACAAGCTCAAGGGAAACATATACTAATACAAAGCCTGAGAGCAGAAAAAAATTCACTGAGACATCAGCTATTTAGCAGTGTAACACTATCCCACCAGCCTCTTTCTAGAGGAATGCAGGTACGCACTTCGGTCTCATTGATATGAACAGCTTTGTCATTCACTCTGGGTAGACCAGAGCTTGTCTCAGATTATTGACTGTCTCAGCAGAAAACTGTATCATAAGGATCATTGAAAATGCCCAGATTATATGACATTGATTTGTACCTCTTTGTCACGATCGGTTGGGACGGACAACGCGACAACAGCTTGTGTGCACACAAAGCCTTTATTAAAATGCAACTGCCTAGTAAGTGCCAAATAAAAAGTGCGTAGCTTCTCTCTTATCACATTGCTTTATACTCTTCTAGTAGTTGTTTATCATACGTGCTTTACCTGGACTGGTTTCAAGTGTACTCTCCTCCAAGCAGCTACTGACCAAGCCTCTCTGTCTCCTCCCAAACGACATACCTCCTGCAGCTGACTGATAGCTCTCTACTTAGGCTAATTCGACTCCTTCCCGGACCCTCTGCGGTCACACCTACACCTCTTCTGTGGCAAAGCTTCTAAAAATTGTTCCTTTTAACGTGTCATCCAGATGATAGCCCAGTTAGACAACCAAAACCCTACGTCCGTTTGTCCGAAAGCTAAAGCGGACCCTCTGCGGTCACACCTACACCTCTTCTGTGGCAAAGCTTCTAAAAATTGTTCCTTTTAACGTGTCATCCAGATGATAGCCCAGTTAGACAACCAAAACCCTACGTCCGTTTGTCCGAAAGCTAAAGCCTCAGGAAAGATGCAGAAGCCAGAAATCAAGGGTCTATGACAACGAGTTCGGGCAAATGCCTAATGATAGCCCAATCCAAAGACAGGTAAAGTCCCTGGACAGACTCACATGACTTTCACAGGGCTTCGGTAGGACTACTGGTGTGTTCATGTTTTTTCTTCTTAACCTAGGAATGATTGAGCTTTCCAATTTTAATTATCACTTAAGAGTAACAAAACTCTAGATACTTAAACTCTTTGCTACTTTTAGCCTAGCTTCAAAAAGTCTGCCTCGATTGCTTGTGGAAATTTCTATTGTTGTAGCTGAGGAATAGAATTAAGGTTTAATTCATACGGGAAAAAAAGAGGGAACAGTGCATGATATCACTCCTATCATACTCCAGATGATATCACTCCTACTCATATTCCAGTCTAACTCGTATTTATTGAAGCACAAAAACAGCAAAGCAAGTAATCTAAATAAACCAGCCTTATATTTCCAAGAATGCTGGTGCTCTTTGAGCTATCAGACTTCTCAGATAAAAGCTATATCAAACCAGGAATAATTTTTCTTTAAAAATAATTGTACATGAGTTTTTAATGTGGAGTAATTGAAGACTTTCAAAATGAAGATCTATCATGTGGCTAGCACTTGTAGGGCAGGGACTGGACCCCTAAGAATGATCAAGTTTAAGGAACATGACTACATGTCTCTGGCATTCAATGTCCTTTATTAGGGAACAAGGAAATACTTTGGAGACCTTCCAGAGGTTTGTTTCCACCAACAGTATTTCCAAAGATGTCTCCTTGGGTCTGCTGGCAGACACTTTGGGCTAGTCCCTGTTCTGAGGTATCACCAATACTGATGGTTTCAGTCCAGCTTGGTATCAGTCAAAATGATGCTTAACTGGCAATGAGCATTAGCCAACGATTTAGGGAGTTTTCATGGGACAGATATTAAAAAAACCCTCATGTGATTATTAAGATTGACAGCTGGAAACGCACTGTTGCTATGACACTGCTAGTGTCCTGGATACATCTGGGAGAGGCTTCTATCTAGCAGAAAGTGAAATCCGTGTTTGCATACCTGGATGTCTTCTCAGTTAGGCTTTGAAGCCTGTACCACTCACTATAGTCTTCTTTCACAGCCAGTAGAAAAAGTGAGCATCTCGAGAGGGTAGCCTGTCTCTTTCTAAGACAGATGGCTAAGACAAGTCATAAAAATCACTCCTTATTTTTCTTATTTGATTACAAATGAAGCCAGGATGAGTAGTACCAATATTTAAGGCTTTCATAACTTTAATTTCTTTAGTTGGGTAAAATGAATCCCATACTAAAGTACAGAGAAAAAAATTCATTAGTGCATTTGGGACATATGGGCAGTGGGACACATAGGGGTAACATGGCTGAGGAAATTTCTGCAGGTTTGAGTCTCTGACATGATTAAATAGACTCCTGTGGTCTCAAATGTGGGAGTAAACAGACCAAAACAGAGAAGAGCTTCCCCTTTAAGCAATCATCCCCATACCAGCATTTGGGTTAATGACCAGTGTCATTTGTGGGCTATTGCATTTTGTTTCTTATCAGAAGGTGCCCGCAAGCCTAGTTAGCTTGCGACTCACAGATCAGTCCACTGGAATTGCTGACGACTTCCTTCCCCTATTTTGTGAAGATACACACACTAGTGAGCATCTAGGTGCAGTTTCTATTCCAGTATGCCTATGTAGGCTGTGAGACTTTCTCCCCTCCTAACATAGCCCTTCCTTTGTTTAGGCAGCTTCTTTGTGTGGTTAATCTTCAACATGCTTCATCTGCTTTCCATTCTCCTGCCTCCAGCCTGAGGCAATTACCTCATCCAGCTGGGATAAAGAAAGCAGAGTTCTTCTTTAACCAATGGAATAGCTTAGTAATGATCACATTTCTTCTGAAATACATGTTTGTTTGTATAATAGTAATCCTCAGGCCATAAATTAAGACCGGATAGCACAAAGAAGGACCCCGGGAAAAAAGCAAATGCACTGAATTCTGTATAGTAAACAATAGAATATCCAAAAGTTTATACATCACTTACTATGTTGCTTTTAATCTTACTGAAAAGACCTTTAAAATGGACAGAAAGGCTCAGTTTAGTGAAACTACCCTACAGAATTAACGGGCTAAGAAATGAACACAGCTCATTCACGGCCACTGGGAACAAACATATCAAGAGCTCTTAAATGCTGGAATACAATCTTTTTCCTAGGCAAAGAGATTTCAGTGCAAGAGGGCTGGAATAAAAAAAGGATAAAGGGTGATTTTCTTTACCCTAAAGTATTTGTGAAAATTGACCAGTGGTGTCCAAGTCCATCATTCAATATAAAACGAGTTTGCCAGAAACTAGATCAGTGTGTCTTGTAATCTGTGTCAGGGAGAGAAAGGCTTGAAAACGAGCTGTTGAATGGTATAGTAAATGACTTGTGCAAATAAACAGCAATCAGGCAGTCTTCACCCATGCTGATACTCTCCGCAATTAATGCCTTAATATTAGTGCAAAGGTTTTACTTCTCTCAAGTCTTTCCAGTTGAAAAATAAATGAATGCAGGGAAGGAGCTTATGTTACAATCTTCTCATAGCGTTTAAATTACCTTTAAATGATCTTGGCTTGAAGCTAGTAGAGGAAGGGGCTCAGCTGCAAACTTTTGAAATATGACTCTTGAAAGGAAACTAAACTTCAGAATCATAAGTTAGATTGATTTTCAACATTCCAAGTCCTGTCATGTGGAAGCAATTTAATGGCCCAAATCTCAGAAGGGGGCCAAAGGCAGAGCACCAGTGGAGGTGACTGTTGTCTCTGGTAGTTAGATGCTATAAAGGAAAAGTCTCATTGTTGAAGTTGCATGTTCTGTGCAATTTGCATTTACTGGCAGAAATCCAATGTAATAAAATCTATGAAATTGTCTGCTTATAGTTAAATGCCTGTAAGTGCATATTTCTAAAAGATTTGTTTTATTACATTACATTTTAATATCCACAATCTTCTCATTGGAATGATACCCTGCCCACTCCCCACTGCCCCACATCCCTGCCCTCCCTAACATTTAATCTGGAGGACCCTTTTTGCGGATTTCTAAGAGTAGAAGCAGTGAAGGAATCACAGCTGGAGAAGCCAGACTGCTGTATGTGTGACAGAAATGAGTGAGAGATGGAGAAAGAGTGAAGACAGTTTTCACTACTGATCAATCTTCACGATTAGTCAAGATTGGGTAGCTTGATCTGTCCTCTGAGATACACATGGTATTTGATTTTCATTCAGCTGAGGAGGAGGGAGTTCTTCCAAAAAGATGGCCTTGTCATTTGCAAATGCCTGGTGACCTTTCCAAGAAATAGTTCCAGATTACACCATCGTTTGTCTAGAACACAATTATGAAATTGCTTTTTTTATCTTTGCTGAGTAAGATGTTTCAGCTCCAGCAAACTCAACGGAACATTAGTTCATTCTCCTAAAATATAGCTTCAAATGGAGCAGATTGTCAGAGATTAGCTGAGTAGTTAGAGGATGTTATTAGATGCAGTCCCAACTTTGCTTCTTTTCCAGAAAATTCAAACCCCCACTGTCCAGGGAAAATCCCAAACCACCACACAAGCTCTTTAAAGTTGTGTCACTGCAACAGCTTCAAGTGAAAAAAATTGATGAGAGGATGCAATCGCTGATTTATGTGAGTAGCACTGTGCTTATGTCATCCTTCTGGAAGTAGCACCTGTTGCCAGGTTCTGTCCCTATCCTGGCACTTTTCATTTTATCCAGGAACTCTCTGAAATGAGATCAATAAAGTTATTTTATGATATTCTCACTGGTATGATCAATAATGAAATCTTACCTTATTGACAGCAAAAAACCTTTATAACGGCTTAAGGCTTCAGAGAAAAGCACCACGGTTCACAATGTCAATGCTAAGGATCTCAATCTATCCCGCTCATCCAAGGGAAGGTTAAGAAGTGATTTGATTTATCCAGAGAAGTGACACTTTCAGGAGGTGGGTTTTGTAAGCCCTGTGGATTCTGTCTGATGCTATGAAGATCCAGAATTATAAACTGCTGGTGGAGTTCATTATTTGGCACTAGAATTACATTTTGGAACTTAGATGGCTGCCAGTCAGGTTGGAAACACCTTGAAAGAATGGGAAGTAGGAACTCAGAGAAACTGATTTTCTGCAATGTCTCTAAAGGGGGTAGGATTTGGGGGGGGAAAAAAAAGGCAGCATTTCAATCTGGATCTGAGAAAAAAAGAGACAACTTGTGGTAAAGCTTTTCAAAACCAATATGCCTTAAAAAGTCAGAGAATGGATTTGCAAGCCGCAAAAATTTGGAAGCCTGTGAAGATTAAGAGAATTGCCTTTGTAGTCTGAAGAGTGTGGATTACACGGTGAGATCAACAAAAGTGAAACAAAATTTATTGCAGAGGATACACAAATTTTAACTTCATAGCGATTCAGAGGAGAAACTTGAAGCTGCAGGAAAAATATCTGGGTGCTTCAAAGGTTGCTGGTGAAAACACAGTGAGAATTTAAGACTGGTGAGGACCCTGAACTGAGAAGTATAACATTCCATTATTTTCTTTGTCTGGGTTTCTGCATCACTGCTGTTAAAACGTAAGGAGTGACCATGTGTATGAACTGCTATGCGTCTCTTTAAGTTCAGTCTTGTATGGTTGTGAAAGAAGAAACTGAAGTCAGAGTGCCCCGGGAATCCCTACAATGGCGCTCTAGGAAA
>NW_010422815.1:9517-50015 GCF_000710305.1 Buceros rhinoceros silvestris | reverse complement strand
AAGAGTGTATGCATGCCCTCGGATTTCCCAAGGAAACAGAACTGGCTTTGAGTGCAGAGGAGCAAAGGCAGCACAACGTCTACAAATCCTGTACTTAAGAAGAGTGTAGAAGTTACTAGGAAGCTAGTAAATTCTTATGTTTGTTCTGTTCCAACAAAGCAGAAGATCTCGTCGTGGTGAGATAGGAACACAGTGATGTAGTAACGGTGTGATTGAATGCAGCTGCAAGGTTTCAGGAACAGACCTGCCTTTGGTATAGCCTTTAGCAGGCAACAGTACTGCAAAAATCACCTTAAAGCCTGGGCTTAAAGTTAGACAAGCTCTGCCTAGAAATAAAGATCAACATTTTTAATAGACTATAGCTAAAAGCATAAGAAGATTTTTCATCTTTGCAATTATGATTAGTAGCAGTAACATATTTCTAGTTCAAGTGATCTTTTCCTGCCTTTAAGTCTGTAACTTTGGAACGAAAGGGGCAAAACTGATAGTGCTGTGACTGCTGCTTGTGGATGTGCTGCTTACTGACAATGGAAAGCATAGGTTTGGATAAAATAGCCAGTAAATTTTGCTCTAAAAGCCGCCTTTTCTTCTTATTAATTAACTTGAGCATTTGGATTAGCAAACTAACAATAGCACTGTGTTGCTTGTCATAGTTCTGCAGGAGCAAGTAATTTCTGGTATTAAAGTCTCATGCAAATTTGAGTAGAAATGAGATAATGACTTTCATGTCCTTAAAGAATCAAGTGGAGAGGAATGAAAAAAAAAAGAAAAAATCAGTAGCAAGTTTTTTTAAAAAAGTGAGGAATTTATGACTTTTTGTAAAGAATCCGTTCATCAAAATAGAGTTGGGTTGCTGACAGACACAAACTCTCATGCCTTTATATGCTGGAGGATTATGACAAGCTCATGTTTTAAAGATGTCAATTACATTAAATTTTTCTAGAGTTTGAATGGGTGTTTACACACTTTTTAAACCATTGCTGAAAACTAACAAGGTTATAACAAACCAATTTTGTCATCAAAATTACAAGTTTGTATCTCTATACTAGTTGGTTGCTTTTCTGATGAGTAAAGTTGGAATAACTTGTACCATCTGGCGCCTTCTAAACAAACCTACAAAGAAACAATCTTTTTTTTATTACCTCCAGGTGGAACTGTGTGACTTACTAGATTAAGCAAGAAGCTTAGAGTAATCAAACCACTTATCCCCTAAGCATTTGACATAACCACATTAGTGCTCATCTCAGAAGGTTATGGATAGTGAGTCCCCTGTGGGTACCTCATGTTGAAAGACAGTAGAAATTGCTAACTGTTCTGTAGTGTTTGTCTTAACATTGGGCAACCTCGAACTACATTTCCCCATCATCCAGAGGGAAAAAATGTACATCAATACCAAAGCTTTGTAATGTTCTAATATGCATAACTCAGTGTCATTTCGGAGTTGGGTAACTCTTTGCAAGTCTGAGTCTTGGTCACAGATGGCTGAAACCCTGGGTCTGAGGTTACAGTGTGGTCTCTTATGCTGGGGAAGTTAACACTGGAAAATGAATAGCTTGGGGATTTTAAAGCCCTCAACATTAAATGGGGAAATTCCATTTCCCTCAAGTTGTAAAAGCATTTTGGGCAAAGCGTTATGTTCCAACATACAGTTTTCAAAGCAATACCCTGATCCAGCTGAAGTCTGTGGGAGGCCTGCCATGAAGGCGACTGCAGGTAAGGCTGGGATTCCTCATTATAGAAAAAGGGCTTGAATCCTGTTGTCCACATGCAGATTTTCTTTCTTCCTTGCTCAGGAAAAATCCACTCATCACTGATGACTTACCCAGCTTGTAAATCTGTAAATAGGAAGTGCATATTTGCTCATGATCAAAAAAAAAATAAAGACACTGTTTTTCATGTTTCCGTGTCCCTGTGTGATCTGAGAAACTTATCTAGCAATTGGATAGACACACAATTCATGGATCAGGACTCCCACAGCCATGGTGAGGCATGACCCAGAGTGTCCTCTTTTCTCCTGATCATGAGCTGCTAGCACATGCTGACCTACTTCTGAACTTCTGCTTCAAAACACAATGACAGGGAAATACATCATCAAACATGAAAGTGTCTAGAGTGGTAATTTCAAGGCTGTGGACTGCAAAACCATGGGGGACTGGAGTCTGCTTTTAAGGGGTCAGTGAAAAGTAGCAAAGGAAAGCAAATCTGCAAATCCTTTACAGCAATTGGTGTATGGTAAATCGGTTCATCCTTCCACTGGGAATGTCTCTGGGGTTTATGTATTAGAAGGATCTTGAAAACTACTGAACTAGAAGACAAAATGGAAAAGGAGAGGCAAGAAAGCAAATATTAAAAATTGATAGAACTAATAAATAGAAATAACACAAGCTGTGTGTTAACCTAGAACAGAGAATGAAAGAAATCTAGGTCTCTTTGCATTTAGCAGGGCAGCCAAAATTTCTTCAAAGCTATGCCCATGTGTCACAGCAGAAGCTGCCCTTTTCTAGATTGGCAGGGTTATTATTATGGTGTTTTCTGGGTCTTTCTAAAGAAAACAGCCCACCAAATGTTTTGGCTCATTTGACATATTATCACAACTGTAATTATATGCATGGTGGCATTGCAAGTAATTATGTTTGGTTCTTTCTTTCTACAGGAATATTCAAATAACTTCCAGAAAGAGTCCCCTGGTTTTATGCAAGAGTGTAATTTCTCGTAGGGAACGGAGCTTGTTTCTCCCGTTTAACCTACCTGTTTCATTACCATCCTTCTTACACAGCAGACTGTAGCAATTACTGAGCCTTGAGGCAAGTTTTTCTGATACAGGCCAAACACTGCAATTTATCTGATGCCTTGGTCTCCTTTGCAACATATATTTTGGTGATACTGATCTTCTTTTTTTATGGTTTATCTTAAAATAAATATGCAGGATATTTGTGATGTCCTTTCTGCCAGAAATTTACAGGCTCTCTGGTTGCCTTGTGAGTAAACTGCTCCTTGATGTGACTTACAGGGTTTTGTCCTTTTCCTAGGTGCATACAGAGAGGAGTAACCTACATGTAACACAGGCTGGTTCCAGTTTCGTTTCTGACAATGTGACTCATGTTTCCTTTCAAAGCCAGAGTCAGACTGTCAGAGTCTTGTTTCCTAAACAGATGCTGTGAAAGCTGGGGAAGGTCCACATCTGTTTTGACTTGAGCTCTGTATTTTCTAGCACAGAGGTAATGTTTCGTGTTTGCAAGAATGCAAATAAAGTTCAGTGGGTGAAGAAGGTGTATTTTCATATAGGCCAGAAAACTCTGGACTGCCTCATGCTTGTATTGCTTTCTAGTGGTATGAATGAAGCAAGTACGCCATATCCTGCTAGCACCAGTGGAACTCCTACTGGTAAGGGAACATGAACATTTTCTGGAGGGTCAGTGAAAACCCACCCACCCAGAGGTATATCACATTTGAAAGTGCTCAGATGGTGATAGCAAGATGCAGGTTTCTAGGACAACTATCTTTATGAGCAACCTTACAGTTTTATCTTGTAGATCTTCTGAGATGGTTGACATAAATATTGGCTTAATTGTATCATGTATTTGTAAAGCATTAAATATAATGATAATAAGCTCTACAATGTAAACATTAACTGATGGTTTTTCAAATTTCAGTGTTTGTTTTAAATAGTCTGATTTTTATTCAGACAGATCAAGACCTCAGAGCTAAACCGTTTGGCCTCAGATATGAGACAGATGGGAGTGAGGAGGATTAAGAATGTCTTCATATAATTATTTTATTCCAATCTGGATCCTTACAGGCATGCAGCTCAGCTCTAACCTAGCATGCCCTCCCATTTGGGATTAACACCTGCTGTAGAGAGCTCACCAACAACTTTCCACATGAAGAAAAACTTAATATGTGCAATGTTTCCTATAAATATTCAGTGAAATACTCATGTATTCCATTTTTATGAGATATAATGATTGACAGTATTCATGATCTGTAGAGGAATAAAATTATCAGAAAAGTAATAATGAAAATGAGACTTGCTTCATTCTTTTTTTGGTTCTTTTTTTTTTTTCTGAGTGTGACACTTCAGTTTCTTCTTTTTACTTGAGGGGTATAAGTGCGGCTTTAAAGACAACATTATTTGGAAAGAGTCAGTTGATGTTTCATCCAAGGTTGAAATACCATCAGCTTTCTTAAAGTCCTCAACTACCAGAAAAGTGACTGACTTCCAGAACAGGGACATGCCTGACTATCAAACAGTAGGCATAAACCTTGAACACTGCCTTTCTTCCCAATGAGTCCTTTTGCTGAGGATGGAACCACTGAGACAAAACATATACGGAGCTCAGCATTGGTTTTGGAAAACTCATTTTTGTAAACAAGTATTTTGTATCTAGATGTGTGCACGTTTGCTCAGCCACAGAAGAGGAAACCATTTGTTGTTTTCCACTAAAAGGGATAAAAGGGGTACAGAAAAGATGGACAGCTTTCCCAGAGAGGCTGTGGCATTTCAGTCCTTGGAGGTGGACGAGGATGGAGCCCATCCCATCCGGACAAAGTCCTAAGCATTTAGGTTTGAAGGTGGCCCTCTTTTGAGCAAAGGACTGGACTTAGACCTTTGGAGGTCTTTTCCAACCTAAATTAATCTATCATTCTATGAGGACATATTTTATCTTGTAATATATGATTTTTTTCTTTAATCTACAAAATGCTGAACGTTATGATTCTTGAATATTTTTGCTTCCAAGGTCAGTTCATACAAGTCCCCAAAATGCTACAAAAAGAGCAGATTCAGTGGCTTACATGCTGTTAAAATAACCCTTAATTCATTGACACACAATGCCTCAGGCATAAGTATTTTTTTCCTTGATCTTCTCATGTCATTAAAGTGCCATGCATCCTCATTATGAAAACTGCTTCCTACCTTGCTTCAGCTTGTTTTGCTCTTTTAATTACAAAAAATTGAGAAACTGAAAGTGCTTTTCATCTTTTTAAAAATACCAAGTTTATGTTAAGTCATAACACTACCTACAATGGCACAGAAAGTAGAGATTCTAGATGAAGAACAACCCACAATATAAATTTGCAATGTGCCCTGCACTGAAAGCAGTGCACATTTATATGCAGAAAAAATCCACTTCAGAGTGAATTCTCATGAAGGGCAATGTGTTTCTTGAACACTCAAGGAATTAAAATGACAAAGACAAATGACATTGTCGTTGGGTTCTTTTCCTCACAGATCACTGTTGGTATCCTTGGGAAGATTTAACGAATGAATTTGGAATCAGCCTGTGGTCATGCTTCCTTTTCAATGCCCTGGATGTCTAATTTAGGGATCTTTTTCTAAATGTTAGTAGCTTGGGTACTAGCTCTGAAATGCCCATGATGATCAATCATTCCTCGAAATGTGAAAATAAGGCCAACCCTTGGGGCTACTCACAACAATAACGATAATTTGCCACTTGTTATTTATATTAAAGATAGCATGAAGAAAATGTCTCAGGACTGGGTAGTCAGCTGGGAGCCTCTGAGGTTGTAAACTTCAGGGACAGGGTGTTTTTCCTGTGAGCAGTTTTGAGAGGGCACCTTGATACTCATGAGGTCTGCACTTTTAAAGCAAAGAGAGAACACCTGAAAAAAAGACATTAAAAACATTGCTCTGTTTTAAGACTTGGTTTTAAAAAATCCCACTTGAATGCAAAGAATCAACATGGAAAGGTGTGTATATCTGAATAAAGGGCACTGACAAGCTCTTCTTCCCAGACAACTGTAACACCACCCTCAACATTTCTCTGACTATCGGCTTTCCTTTTGGGAATTCTAGTTTTCAAGATCCAGCCTCTGAATGCAGACAAGTTCTGCTGCATTTTTGTCTCGACACATCAGTGGAGCTGTAAACCTTATGCTTCACAAGGTTTCTGTTTTGTGTCTTGTGCAGGGCTGCAGCAGGATGCCCAAATGCACTTATTTGTGTGCACATTTGACAAACCCGAAGGTAAAAAAAAAAAGTTCATTAAGGCACTGTTAAATGGAAATCAAACCCAAGATCTCTAGTACTAGTTTTTAATATGCATTTTCAACATATGTTGGGAGTGGAAAACTGTTTCTCCTCTGTAGAAAGTTGTTCTTGGCTGCTGGAAAAAGGGCAATACCCGAAACCCAGGTGTTTGTGACTTCTTTAAGCTTCCCTCACTCAGACTTTGAGGAGAGGGAAGTTGGCCCAGATGTTGCTTTTGTATCTGCTGTCTCCCTGACAAGTTCATTCTTGCCGTATCTTTGTGAGAGCTGGGTTGGAATTAAAATTAAAGTGAGCTCAGTGAGGAGTGAAACAACAAGAGGAGAGCTATCAAACCTGGCAGTATTTTGCACACTTAGCAGCCACTCTAACCAGTTCAGAAAGTCACATGGCTATTTCCACCCCTGAAGGGAGAAGAGGATTTCCCTGAAGAAATTAGAGGAATTAAGCATTTTTCACATTTGGGAATGTGAATTCTGTGCATGCTACGATGAAAGCCCCAGATGGGTTGGTTGGTGCAGCAAGGAAGCATACACAGCAACGTTATCAGACCCTGCACAAGTCTTACACCGTTCCTGCCTCTGCCTGTCTTTTGGCTGCATATTCTGTTGCTTTAGTGAAAATTACTCCAGTTTTTTAAGGGGTGAGATCAGAATAAGTTGCTCTGAACGTAACTTAAAATAACTTCCGTAAATATAGAGTTGCAAACCGGTTGACTGTCATACAAAACGGCTTTGAGTAGGAGACCATTCTCTTGGGCCATGTTACTTCTTCTTCAATAAACCAACAGGGGAACAGGGCTAGCAAAGAAGCTGATGAAGGTATGGAAAGCTGAGGCTCATGCCTCCTTTTTCAGCAGGCCAAAGGCTTTTCAATGTTGTCTTTGAAGTCACCAGTTTTGAACCCTTACAATTTGTGTTAAACTTGTGTTAAGAAGCTTCCCTGTTTGCCCATTTTGATTTGCACTCTAATCCGTAACAACACTTTGTGCAAAAAGGCAGTTTAAATGTCTGGGCTTCACAGTTCAGGGAAAAATTAAAAACTCCAGGTAAAGCACATTTCGGGCTTGGCAGGAGTGGCAAAAAAGCTGTGGGGAGGAGTGAGGAAAAAGGCAAGGTTCATGTTACGCAGAAGAAAAAGGACATGTTTCAAATTAAAATGCTTACCAGGTGATTGAGACATTTTGTCTGAAAGTTTCAATAAACATGTCCATGAAGAGTATCAGCTGTGTCTACAGCGGCTGGTGTGAGACAAAGAAACATCTGTTATGGATATGTTTTGGACACATAGGAAACCTTGGAGCCAAGACTATGGGTCAAGAATGCTATATATACGTACACGGCATAAAAAGCATTTCTCAAACACAAGCATAGCTAATGTTCTGGTACTTTGATAACATCCCCTGCAGTGAAATTACCACCTAGAGTGAGTTTGCAGTGCCTTCGCTCTGCATACACGAAAGCACAAGGTGGCCTTGTGCTAAAGCAGCCTGGTTGGAAAAGGAGACCACTGCCAGCCACAAGCACAACATGTATAGCTGAGCAGAAGTGGCTGCACACCTAGCTTTTGACTTTGTTTAGAACAAAAACTACAAGAGCTTCCTCCTCACCCCATGAAACTTGTGACCTTAACAATCATGAACTGGATAAACGAGAAACATAAATACTTCAACTTTTAAGGAACAAACAATTACTTATTTTCCCTAAAAAAACAGCAGCATAAACATAAACTGGTTACTTATAGTTAACGACTGCTTGTCTTTTTTGAAAGAATAACAAGATGCGTGCTCACACACACATACACAGGGTTTAATGCTCCCTGTAATATTTCAGGGTTTGTATACATTATTTTGGGTCTTATCCAGCCAGATCTACATCCACTGACTTGGAAATAGTGACAAAAAATTACATCTGTGGGAGGAAAGGAAATGCAATTTTTATTTTTGCTGGTAAGTGATTAGCCTGACTAAAGTTCAATGTGGCTTTGTCAGAGGATATGCATAAAAATATTTATAGCTAAGTTATATTGAAAAGATTGATCAACCAAAATAAAAGGGCTGCAGGAGGACAACGCAATTTTCTTAGCAAGCTTTGTGTCAAGGTTGTATTAGTGGCATAGCAAAGGAGCACAGGAAAATAAAAAGGGAAGCACGAAGTTTTAGGAGGATGGCACACAGCAAAGCCAATCCCGTGCTGCAGAGGAGAAAAGGATGAGCAGAGAGCATCTGGTGGAAAGGAGATGTGAACAGGAAAAAGCATGATGATGCCCTAAACAGTAAATCTCAGCTGATTTTATCCCCTTTGCCCCTGAGGTGTCAGGGCAAAACGTTAATAGCTAAGGGCGGTGTGGGTGCACAGCACTTGGCGACTGCTCAGTCTGTCTTCATTATTTCTACAGGCCAGTCTCACCACAGCGAGACAAGAACCGCAGCACCGCCTTCAGAAACAGTTACGCGAATCTGGCTGGTGTCTTCCTAGCCAGCACGGCTCGCCAACAGTGACACAATCAGGAATGGTGGGAATAAATGACAGTGTAGCAAGGGATCATGTCTAATTGAGGCACTTCACACTGAAAAGAGGGGCAATAATCCAAATCTTAATCTGTGCAATGATTCATGTGAATGACAGCTGCTCTATCTGGGTCTGAAGCCAAGAAAACTAATCCATGGAGAGACAGTCTTGTTGACCCCCTTCGACACAAATCTGAGGGGACTAATGCCAATGAATGAAACAAAACTGGTATTACAGAAAAGTGATAGGTTTTTTACCTGTAAGACAGTGGTATGACCAGTGACTGTTAGGTTACAAGATAGATAGCTTGTTTTCTAAAAAGGGAAGAAATCTATGTTTTCCCATAGAAGTCACTTTACTGTGGAAGCTCCCCTTCTATTTTCACAAATATATTTGCTACAGATGTCTTTGGAAATGCATTTCCTCCCTGAGAACCAGAGGGATCAGCAGCATAAGGAAAGAGCATATGGTAAAGTCTTGTCCCCAGGGGGTATGGAGATTGGATTCTGCTTAGCATTTTTCGTGATATATGACTCTTCCCATGGAAACAAGTTGGACTTAGGAGAAAGAAGGTTTTGTATTAAAACTTCAGAACGGAGAATGTTCCGAAAAACAATTGTTTTTCAGGAAATTAATGCTGCCTCCCTCAGTACAAAGCTGAGAAGCCCTTGACTGTAATGCAGAACAGGGCCTTGTCTTTTTGAAAAAATTGGAGCAAGATTGGTGAACTAGACAAATATATGCTAGAGGAAGTGACACTAGTATGAAGAAGGTTTGTCTATGAAGAAACTCCCTCTGCTAAGCAGAAAACAAAAAATACTTCTCTTCCAAAGCTTTTGCAGTAATAGTTCATAGAAAATTTTTGGTACTGATTTTTCAAATTGGATTCACCACAAGTCTTTCATTTTTGCACAACTTGGACAGAGCCTGTATCTCAAGACCTGAGTGCAGCTATCAGTGGGGCAGTTCTTCTGAGCCTTGAAGCACAGTGAGGGAGTACAGGCGCTTCTACAGCGCCACTGCTCAGAACACTGTCTTCCACAAGAGACTTGGGCGTGTGGAGGAGGAGGTCAGCACTTTTAGACACATAACTGCTCAAAACAAAGGCTTCAGGCATGTCGAAGAGGGGAGCACCTTTCCACTAATAACTGCTAAGTTCCAGGGTTGTTGTAATAATTATTTACAAATGTGTAGTTCTTAAGTTTTGTCATCAGGCAAAGTCCAAACATATTTTTCCTTCAGGCAGATAGACGGTATGGGATTTTTTTACCACTGATGGTTTACATTATCTAGCATGGAGACTACTATCATAAAACATTAATGCATTTCTCATTCACGCTGCTCATTCTTAACTCAGTCCAGGTCACGGCAGAAGATTCTGTCTCATTTATTCAGTTCTTAAACGCTCAAGGAAGAAAAACTCATTGACCATCAGCAGGGAGCTAAAATTTACATTTCATTTAAAAATATATGTTAAAAAGCAGTAGTTTGTATGCATGCCAGTGAAACACAAACAGTGAGCACAGCATATGTGGATGAATCTGTATAGGCAAAAATCACTTTCTTCCTTTAGGCCTCATCTGAACCTACAGGGATTGGATTTCACTTTTTCCAACCTGAACTGAAGTAGAAGCTGCAGAACAGAGGCAGCACGACACTGAATTCACCAGACAGCCATTGTACCAATGGAGCAGTGCTAGTAGGGAGTTACACGATCACATCTTGGATGATGTACACACATCCATGGGATTAAGGATAAGATGTTGTTTAAATTGCATCTACAAGTTCAGGTAGACCTTTAACTTTACATGGCTTTTAAAATACCACGTTACCAATGTGTGAAGAAGAGAATTTTTTGCAGCAGAATAGCAGGCATTCTTCCATAAGACAATTCAGCGTAATTTATTGGTATTTAATACACTTCCAGAGGACAAAACTATGTATGCAACTTTTCTGAGCAGGCACCAATCATTTCAACCCCAAAGAAGCTAAAAACCTTGATTTATAGTAAAATGTTTAATACAGCTACTAAACAAAATGGAGGGTTCATGGAAAGGACAAATACAAAACACATGCTTTCAAAAATAGCACTGGTAGAGAGTAACAGTATAAAAACAAGTCCATAAGATCCTTAATGTTTGTAAGCTGCATCTGGCAATATGGAAGGCTAATGAGATTTCAAACTACAGTATGTCAAATTTATGAGGTGTAGAAGGACATGTCCCTTACCCTTATGTAAAATAATTGGCAATAAAGAAGCTTAAAAACATTCCCAAGCTGATCTGAAATTTAAAGCGACACCCTGACTGGATTTTATGAGAAAGTAGGTGGGGTTATTCCCTTGTCTTCAAAATCTATCATTTGTTACTATCACTCTCCATGTTTTCACGGTGCCAGTGTCTGGAGCATCTAAGTGCCAATGTGTCTTCAGCAGTGTGAGTGTGCCGCTCAAGTGACTTGATACAGCATGAATCTCATGTGAGCTTTCAGAACTGTCTAATGACACAGAACAATAAAACATCGTGAAAGAAGGTGCTCCAGAAAACCACAATCATGAGTTTTTCTTTCTCCCCCGAAAGAACAAAGCAGCACTATTTTGTTGTACGTGTGAAAAATTTTTGGTTTCTTTTGTTTATTTCATGCAGTTTCTGTCTGTACATTTTTGACATGAACAATTAAGCTTTTATTTTACTTCAGGAATGTGTCATTCTTGACCTATGAAGAATCTTAGCTCATCCTCTGAGAATGAAAGAACTCTCTCTGAGCACTTCTTTTTCCTTTAAGTTATAAAAAAATTCCATTAATACGTGGAGTTGAAGTTGCTGTAAAGCTAGCGATTAAGTCTGGGTCTTTTGGAGCTGGACTGAGTTCCTTTTTCTACCACAAAGTTAATTTCTGATCTCGGCCAAGCCAGCCAAGTAGATGTGAAAACATCTACTTTCGTTAAAGAATGCTGGTGAAGCTAGTTGCACTAAAGATGTATAAGACCCCTGAGACATATACAAGAAAAAGAGTTTTTAAATTATTTTTTTTTTAAAGACAATGTAACATTCCTTTATTCTAAACTATCTCCATTATTCAGTAACCATATACATAAGACCTCCTTACACCACTAACCCTCGGAAATTGCATGGATGTGTATCATAGGAGCGCAAGATACTCCAGCCAATTCAAGAGACTCACAGAGCTAGATACTGAAAGAACACAAAACAACATTGAAGTCTTGTTCTGAGGCATTATAGATTACATTTGCCAAATGGACAAAGTGCAGTTAACATGAGAAAGTCAGATTTAAATGTAACTCCTGGGTTTTTTCTTCCTATTAAATTATGAAAACATGCATTTGTGTTATTCAAACAGCTTTCATTCTGCCTTAGGCTTTATTGCAGGGCCAGAGAGTAATGCCTTTAAAACTCTTTAATCTAATTTAGGGTTCTGGAGACAAAAATGCCTTAACCGTAACCATATGGTATTTACCATAGAGTATCTCTACATATAAGAATTATTATATGAATTTTATGGGCTCGCAATTTTTGCTTTGGAAAATATCTGCTAGCTCTACGCTATATGGTACTTTATACCAATGACATATACTCTCAAACTGTTTTCCCATATTTTTTGTCTGAGATTGGAGTATAAATTTTGAAAGTGGAAAATACATAAGATTTCACTTGAACTTCACTTTTATTCCCTCCTCACTGCAAGATCATGCATGCACATTGTCCTTGGAAATCTCAAGTATCTCTTCTTAGCCTAAGAAGGCTCACTTCCATGAAGGCATTCCCAGTAGGGGCACTTTTCTTCTCCTAGTTTAATTTTATAGTTCTTGATTTCTTCCCTGCGTAACAGGCTAAGTGGCTGAGTTCCTTCTATGGTGGTGTACAGTCAAGGATGGTGTAAACTGCACTGATTCCTGCACCCTTAAAATCCTTGGGGAAGATCCAGAAGCATTTGGATGTCGTATGAAACAAGAAGGTGCTTGGGATTGCACTTTGGGAGCCTGGACAACTCCATATGCAAACAATTGTGCAACAATCAATAACCCAGACAAACACTGGGCGTGTTTTACCTGCAAACAGAAAAGGGCATGTTCCTTATACAATGCTCTTCTTTGCCAAACAGTAAAACTACTTTTGGAAATTTTCCTTTAAAAGACCTACATATTCATGAGCCAGAGTTGGTAAACGAGCTGGGGGTAATTCTGTTGATCAGTAAAAGCATAGAAAAGCCATAAGCACAGAAACAAGGCCATGTGGTGTAACTGGCTGCTGTGCCAACATTTCAGCTCCTATTGACTCTTTCTCACCTGATTCTTTAGAAGTAACGGTAATTACCATGCATGTGTGAAATACAGTTGCTGACTGCTGGTCTATCATCTCCCTCACTGTCATTCCTGAACACCCGCACAGCCTATAGAAACTGTCTTTAATCTTTCCTACATTTATCTTTTTCCTGAAAGCTTCTCCCGTCATGTATTCTGGGAAACGTCTAACTCATTAACAGCAAGTACAGCTGACTTGAGTAGTTCTAAAGATGAGCACTTGTCAAATTTAATTTGGGCTGTTATCACAACAAAATCCAGTCATGCTCCACTAGGAATGCATGTGCTTCAGAATCTACTTAGTCTAACTCTTTGTTCAAGGTAAAATACCTTACAGCTTAAGAATGACAACAGCAAAATATCAAAACGAGAGCTAGGGACTTAGGCGTGTTAAAACCAGTTTTGGGCACCATGCAGGCAGGGCTAGCGGGAACTGAAGCAGTGACATTGGACAAAGGGATGGAGCCAGAGCTTTCCAAACGGTGATTGCAGAAGGTTGAGAGGTTTTCCCTGGTGATGCTAACATAGCTTTGAGTTGTGTAATGGGAAGGGGAAGCTGCTGAATGGAAGCAGGGATTAATGAAAGACGGATCAGGCCCATTGTGGTGTAGGAGAAATGCGAGTTGTGTAATGGGAAGGGGAAGCTGCTGAACGGAAGCAGGGATTAATGAAAGATGGATCAGGCCCATTGTGGTGTAGGAGAAATGCGTGTGGGGTGTACAGGTGTGTGTCTGGAAGTGTGTTCATGTGTGTATATGTGTAAGAGACAGAGGTGAGTGTGTGCATTGGATGTGAGCTGCATGCCTTCAGGCAAACACTGAAACGGCTATGCTGTTTAATGGCCAAAAGGACATATTTTTTCTCAAATGCTCACAGCACAGGTAACAGCTGAATCAGCTTAATGAAAGACACAGCAAATTAAATTCAACAGCAAACAAAACAACAAAATAAGGTTACTCAAGCAAGGACCCAGTAAGGAGACTTAACTTCCTTAATGCAAGAAGCAAAAGAGTAAAAACTCGTTATGGCTGTGAGGTCAGCAAACGGTCCTGCTGCTGCTCCTTTCAGTGGCAAGGGTTTTAGTCATTACAGAAGCTTTCTCAGCATTTAATGAACAGAATAAATGAGCTTTAGATGGGCAAGTACTTGAAGGAGCCTCTGAGAATACAATAGCTGCTAACGGACATTGTTGAACTGATGAAGAAAGAACCTGGAAAGCAAAATCTTGACACACTTTTCATAATGATGTATCCAGTGAGGAAATGGGCATGCCAGGAGCTGTTTCCTAGGGCTGCTCTGATGAGGTTTATGTGCCTTTCCCTTTTGCAAAAATGCCATCAGGTCTCCAGCCAAAGAGATTACTGCAGCAAGCATCGGCATCTAAACTGGCTATAGACTGTTCTTTCAGACTTAGCAGTGTGAGATCTGTTCCCATACGATAGCTCTTCTTGACCTTTGCAGAGGTCTGAGTTTCTTTTCCCAGTTTGTAAATAGCAAAGGTTCAGAAAATGTTTGACTGAGTTCAGTTATGTCTTTTTTTTTTTTTTTTAACCGTGATCTTATTCCTTTTCTTGTTCCGGTTTCCTTCACCTGAAAAATATACAATATTTTTCATGGTATTGACCTTCACCAACCTGAGGGGGAAATGATGAGAAAATGGTGTTTTGGAGACATGGCTTCACAAAGCCTGCATCCATAAAGCCTCCCAGGCACGCTGCAAGGAGTGCTGAGGCTGTACGTAAACACAAAGCTGGTATTGTCAGCATGTCTCACAACCTATGGTAGAAGAGAAAGTCTGTATTGACTTTAAGCTCAAATGCATGTTACACAAAGGCCTAGGACCTGGAACAAATGCATTTTGGTAATACAGAAGAAAGCTAGTTAGTTGTTTTCCCGTCAGCATGTCCCAGGGAATGTTTAGAACAATGCAAAGCAATGACCAAAGTAAAAAATAAAACAAAACAAAATAAAACAAAACAAAAGTAAAAAAGGAGCAGAGCAGTCTAAGAGGAACAGTAACGTACTATAAAATACGGACTTCTTTGAAAATGAGGAGCAATATTGTTCAACTGTAGGCCAACAGCTTTTCATTCCCTTTTTAAAAGTAGCTGCTACAACAGACGCAGTTTCTCAGGATCTCAGCTGACCAAAAATCTCTTCAACTGGATAAAAAGAAATCATGGAACCACAAAATCACAGAACAGTCCAGGTTCGGAGGGACCTGAAAAGATCACCTGGTCCAGCCTTTCCTGGGAAAGCCAGCCTGGTTGAGCTTAGAGAGCACCCTGGCAAACTGCATCACAAAAACATCCAGTGATGGGAACTCCTGGGGAGGTTGTTCAGGAGAATGGTTGTTCTCACTGTAAAATATTTCTTAAGAAATATCAAAAAGGAATCCCATATCCAGGAATTAAAAGACAAGCAGTACCTTTCCATTGGGCTTTGAGACATAGCCCCTTTGCAGTGTGCTGCAAATCCACAAACTAAATTGATTTTTACCCCGCTGCAAAGGTAAGGACTTGACTCTGAAACTGTCTTTCAGCTTGCACAAATACACAAGTGCAAATGCAAAAGGACAGGGTGGTACAAGAATAAATAAAAGTAAAAATCTTGGACATCTGAGGTGTAAGTGACACTGCTGTTGTTTAGGATACTATGTCAATGAACCCAATTCCTCCTTCTTTTCCGCTAGTTAAATACTTCCCAGAGCAATGAAGTTGAAGATTTCAGTGGCTTACTGGCCTGTCTGTTATCCTCAGAAGCAGCCAAGTAAAAGTGGCTTCTGTTTGTTCCCCCTCCTATCGTCTAATCACTCTGTCCCATTGCACCACTGTGAAGTTCTCTGACAAAAATTACTACCAGCAGCAAAATCAGTCAAGATGTGGCTCCTGTCCCATCTAATGGGCTGCCACCAATGTGTGCCACCCCTTCTGATCACTGTGCTCATGTTGTTTCTGACAAGAACAGAACCTGGAAAAAAGATGTAGGTTTGTTGTCAAGCCCACATGTAGTCTGAAACTGAAAACCTTGATCTTTGGTCTGTGCTAACCTGTCATGGAAGTGTTCAGACAAGCATACATTTTACTTCAGACTATTATTTCCATTAATTTGCTTAACTGTACTAATAAATGTGTTTAAATATTTCCTCTTTCTGTGTTACAAGTGATGCACGTACATTCTTGGTTTGCTGAGGTTTTAGATGCTTCCTGAGAAGTGCGAGGAAGTTGTCTGGAGCAGCCCCCTGAGCTCACTGTGATTGTCACCACAACAAACAGTCCTCCCTGTGCCTAGAGCTGCAGGTTGCCACCCCTGGTTCCCCTCCCCTGTGTGATCCCCTCCCTCTGCCCTGAGGTTCTGCCCCACTGTATCTAATACACCTTATTTATTCCCACATGAAGCAGCAGGTGCCTTATTCAAACTCTCTCAGCCTCTGGAAGGTGGAATGGAGTGATCAAAATATCCTCCATCACCCTTTCTCTTACACAGTGCCACAGGCAAAGCCTTCAAGTTTCTGCTGGTTAGTTGCAGTTGGAAAAGAGCTGTTTGAAGACTGATGTGCTGCACCTTCTGCAGCCCAAGGTAAATAGGGAACGTGGGAGTGGAACAGAAAGCTAAGTTTCAAAATATGTCGAAGGTAAAGTCTATGTAAGTGAGAGAGCCCCTAAACTAACTGCTACAGGTTAGGAAAATTTTGGCTGAGGCTTGTCAGATTAAGTATTCTATTGCTCAGTATTTCCAGGCCACTTATAGATATACCAAATATTATATATTCATGATTTATTTGAATATTGAGAGTTCCTTTCTAGATGGCAAAATTGCTGGTGGTTAGGATTAAGAAAATACAAGTTTTCCTAAAGTATCTTAAACATATACAAATCATTACACCGATGTATTATAAACTGTTCATTACTTCAAGATAGAGTTCATGTCAAAATCAATAATATTTAGGTAAAAAACATGCACAAAAGAGTGTATTCAATGGCCAGCCTGAGAACTACTGCAAGAATAACAGCTGAAGACAACAGGGAAATTTTAAAATTTGCAGTGCTGAAATGGCTTGGGGATACAAAATATCTTTGTGAGACCACTCTTTTTCTTTGGAAGATATTTCAGTAGTCTAACAGTGTAAGACAGAAACAATTTTAACCATCATGTATTTTAAAATTTACTTTCTCTATAAAAAGGTGAAGCGTGGCATACTGGTGTGTTTCAGATGATGTTTCCTCCTGAACTACGACAACTTTGCAACAACAATTGAAAAAATAAGAAAAATGGAGGGACAGATTCTATTAAGGAGAAGGTAGTGTTACAAAATCTAAAATGGACAAGAGAAGCTGAATGGCATTTGCTTAGAAAACATTGTCTTGTTAATGGGGAGCTGCTCTTGCAAGCAGGGCAAATGGATCTCATGCTCCTCATATCTGCCCTTGTGTGTTTAAATCTGAAGATTAAAATCTGACCATCCCTCATGCAACCTGTAAAGAGGCCGCAGAGCAGATGAAATGGCAGTGGAAGAAGCCTCGAGCATGCCACTGTCACTGTGCATCAGGAGGTGACCTCAGGGTTTCCAGGAGCCTTTCTATATTGTCTGAAAGGCAGGTTTCCCTTAATAGCAACCCAACTCCCCCCAGATTTCCTTCCGAGAAAAGATTATTTTCTAATTCTGCTCCACTTGGGGTCAGGTGCTAAGATTCACCTCTGAAATTGAACCAGTGAAAGTCAAGGATCGTGTTCCTCTCTGTTGGCATCTTCTGCTCAGCGCCTGTAACCGTGTATTTCTCTTTCTGGCTCCAGTGATAGTCTGGGTGAAAAACCAGCCAGTTTTGGCTAATACCCAACAACTGTTGGGCCCTTGAGTGTGAGTACTGTGGTCATAAAGTACACATTAAAGTGCAGTTCACATGCTTTATGGATAAATACGTGTTGGATAGGACAAGTTGGTTTTTGAATCAAGCAGGCTAGAATTGCTTTTGGATGCCATCTGTGTCATGATACAGAAAATGCAATTATTTTTCAGCTTTATCCTGAAATTGCCTTTTGGTTTTATCCTCTGTGAGTTACATTTTCTTGGCAGCATTGTTGCAACAGCAGTGGTCTGACCATATGAGAGTAATAAGATCTCTGTGAGGAGATAGGTTTTTATAAGATTAACTATCATACTTCATACAATTGTACTGCTGATCTATCCAGCTGATGGTTTAGCCCATCGTGATGATTTAAAAAAAGGTACCACCTCACTATATAAGCCTTGCCTGTGCAAGCATATTTTATCTTTAAGTTGTGGCTACCTCTAAAATTACATATTTTAGTGAACTGTACAGACAGTCTGCTATCACGAAGTGCTTTGCACAAAACTGAATTCATTACACCTTGCTAGGCAGGATTAAAGCTAACTTTTTAGGCTTTCTCATTTGTGTTTCAAATTAAAGCATCATATGTTCAACCAAAGCAAGACTACCCCTCAACTTTACTTTGCAGACCTTTCATCCATTTGCTACAATTACAAGGTGACTTCTGATTCAGGAGAGTGTTTATCTTCTCTTCCCTGAAGATCACCCAGGGGCTGAAGAGATGGAACTTACCCCAGACCCAGCAAACCTCACACAGTTTAATTCATCAAACTAGGCAGGAGACCAAGGAGTAAAATACTGTCTTCCTCTATCTAAAATGTTTCTCTCTTCAATTTAAAGAGAGTTTAAACTACCGATGTCAATGATGACCTCGCTGGAAAATTTATTATGGCTCTTCCAGTAGTGAAGAATTGATAATAGAGGATGTCCTTCGACTGTTTAAGTTCCTAGAACTGTGCAAAAAATGGACAGAGAGCTAAATTCAGAAGCCTGGGGGAGGAATAGAGGTCTAGACTTAAAGACGATTTCCCGAAGAATGAGATGCAGGATGACTAAGGAGAAAACATAGAAAACCCCCTACACAAAGTATTGGTAAAGTGTATGTAGTGTGTTTTTCTTTATCTGTCTCTCGCATTGAATTTAAAAATAATTCAGTAGAAAGTTATACCTATCTGGAATCTGGAGTGTATAGTTACGGTATTTAAAAGAGATTTATTTTTTCCCTTGAGGGATATTAACATTTCATCACTAATGGGATCTTCCTTTATACCCATCTGCCTCCTAGTTAAAGATACCTGTTTAAAAGAGAACTGCATTTCAGTCATAGATCTATTGGAGAGGACAGCTGGTCTTTGAATGTTAATGGTTGTGTTCTGCTATTTTCGTATTAACTTGCAACCATCATAGTATTTTATATATGTTTCCTGAAAGTTATGCTAGCAGGTGTATGTCAGCTGTAAAGTGACTAGTCATTCTAGTTACTCTACACCAGTGAACGTTTACAAAATAATTTCTAGGAAGCAGTTTGAAAGTATTGACCTTTTGACTGCCCCCCAGTCACTTGCTTGAGAGAAGGGAAATCTGTTCACATCTAGCAGTTTGTAAAGTATTCCAGCAAACCCACTTCCGTTTTTGCTTCTGCATTTGTGTCTCTATGTATGTTACCAAGTCCTGCTTCTGCTATGAAGTTATCAGTGGTTGATGGCAGCTGTGTGGACCAACTCACTGTCAGCTCTTGTATTCAACAGCTGCTCTCAGCAAAGCTGGTTTACACAGAAGATAGTTGTGCTGGTGCAAGATCAGCCTTGCTCAATGCTGTTTCTGCTTCTGCAAGTGGAGGAACATCAGGGAGACACAGTGCAGAGATGAAGAAATCTGAAATGCAGTGACAGCATAGCCAATGTCAGCCTTTCTGCAGGTAGTTGCTGCACTGAGAAGCCAGAGAAGAAAATTTCAGGGCAGAACGTTTGTTTATCAGTGCTGAAAAAGGTTAAGAGTACATATATATAAGGTATAGCTCTGAGAATGATGATCGCCTTTGGACAGGTCATGAAGATGTTCTCCTAGGCTTTGGAAAATATACATTCTTCCTTCATATGTGTCTTGCCTTCAGTAGATTTGGGCTTCCAGTGTATTGCTGCTAAACAGTTTGTGGATATCCGTTTCATTCAGTTGTGTGGAATTTAGCTGTTCAAATGAATACGGAGCCCTCGTAACAACATAACAAATGTCATCCCTGTTAGCAGCAGGAGTCCTGTTTCTTGAAGGAAAGTAGCTGTTATCAGTTCCTTGAAAAGAAGAGATTGTGCATCAGGGATCCAAGGCAGGAGTGGGCACCTGATAGTGTGTAGCAAAGGACGCACAGGGAATTTTCTCTGATTTTTAGCTTCACTGCAAACTTGGGAACGAAAATTATGAACTGGAACACAGCTATGGGAAATCACCCACCCGTGATTTAATAGGTAAGTTGCCACCATGCTAAGGTGCTCTGTAGTTTCAGGAGTTCAAATCCGGCTTATACCTTGCATCAGGAGAGCTCCTGTCCCTTTTCAAAACTTTGGTTAGTTTTCTCTAATGTGTTATGGATGTCTAATTCAAGCTTTGTATCCTGCTGTGCTCTTTGTTTCAGTTCTCCTTTTGAAAGTGGCATTTAATTTGCACTGTGAATATTATACTCTTTTTCATCATTTTGCAATTCATTCAATTATGTTCATAGAACAACTACCCTGCCCGCTTTGATATTACAAGGAAATGTGATGAGAACTTCTTGTTATGTCTTCATTCAGCCATTCATTAGTTCCTGTACTTGTATCTCTTTTCTTCTTCCTCAAAAGCCGTTGTGTTTTGTCTCAGCTGAGTTCATGAGAAACTGTGAGGTTCTCATGGTGCTGTTGGGAAATGTGTATTGTAAAAGCTCATTAGGGTGATTTATGCAATTAGGAAAATGTACAAGCAATGGCTCCAGGTCATGCCTGTAATGAAATCCAAATGCAGGTAATGAAGTTGAATTTCAGGTTAAGAGTTTTGCATAGCTCAGCTGCAAGCCACGTAAACTGAAACAATTCCAATCTTGCTTGGAAACAGTGAAGTTAAAATTAAAGGCAGAGGAAATGTCAGAGAGCTGCAACTGCCTGAGCAGTCCCATACAGCTGTAACAGTTGTCTCTAATCTGTCTCACCTGCCACCCTGAAGTGTGTAGTCACAGGTTTTGATCAGCCCCAGTTTTGTTGTTTCAGGATTGTCAGAGTAAAGTGATGAAGCAGAAAGCAGTCTCTGTATATGTGCATCTTAAATAACCTCAGCTTGAAAACACGTCAGAAAGTTTCAACTCAAACTCAAAACCACGAATTATTTTCCCACAAAATGAGATACGAGCATTATGAGGAGGAGCCAGGCAGAGTTTACTCAGGAGACTACAGAGGTTTTTTTCAGATTGAAACAAAGAGGCAGTACTGGAAAATGAATGAAAAAGAATCCCCATTGAAATGTTTACTCATTCAGGACCCAGTTCTGCTCTCTACACACACGGTTTAGTCCTAGGGAATTGTCTGGGTTTTTTTCTCATGCAAGTAAAACAATGGACTGAGTAAGTGAATTAATGTTAAAGGCTCCTAAACTCAGTCAGAAAATTTTATTGCCACTGACAGAGTATTGCTATCACAAAAGAAAGATTATCAGTAACACCCTCAAACTCATAATACTACCAATATTGAAAAATAAATATAAATCTAGGATTGGAACATGGCTCTTAGCCTGTCTTTTTTGGATGGCCTGAGCTAAATCTTTAGATCTAAGAACCTTAAACAAAGAAATGTCAAAAAAGCAGTGAAGTTAACAGAAGTCTAACAGCATGTTGAAATGCAGTAAGATAAAAGAGAAAAAATTGAAAGCAGGAGGATTAAAAGCAAAAAAAAAAAAGATAAAAGATAAAGCATTGTTGTTGACCAGTTTTGGGGGCAAATCACTTTTATAAAACAATGCAGTCTGCAGAAGACACTGGTCAGCACAGGTGGCTGAAACAGGCTTGGTAGTTACAAGGCATTTTAATAAAACTAGTATCTTTTAAAATCGCACCCTACTAGAGATTTCCAGGCCACAACAAAACCATTGGGTTGCTATTCTTGTTAAGGTAGGCTGTGGTATTCCATCAAGTCTTTCCTTCAGCTTGTATGCAGTTAAAACATGTCTTTTGGGTAGAATGCAATTTTGACCGAGAAATTGAGAATCAGTCACGTTGCGCAGTGATTCATTCTCATTATTCACAGAATCACAGAGTATTGGGGGTTGGAACGGACCTCAGAGGATCATCTAGTCCAATCCCCCTACTAAAGCAGGTTTGCCTAGAGCAGGTTGCACAGGATCACATCCAGGTGGGTTTTGAATACCTCCAGAGAAGGAGACTTCACAACCACAACAGGGCAGCTTGCTTCCGTACTCTGTCACCCTCAAAGTAAAGATTTTTCTCATGTTCATATGGAACTTCCTGCGCTCCAGTTTGTGCCTTTTGCCACTTGTCCTGTTGCTGGGCACCACTGAAAAGAGTCTGGTCTCACCCTCCTGACACCTGCCCTTTAGCTATTTATAAGCAGTGATCAGATCCCCTCTCAGTCTTCTCTTCTCCAGGCTAGACAGAGCCAGGTCTCTCAGCCTGTCCTCGTAAGAGAGGTGCTCCTTTTCCCAAATCATATTTGTAGCCCTCCACTGGGCTCTCTTCCATAGTTCCCCGTCTCTTTTGAACTGGGGAGCACAGAAATGGACACAGGACTCCAGATTTGGCCTCACCAGGACAGAGTAGAGAGGGAGAAGAACCCCCCTTGACCTGCTGGCCATACTCTTCTTAATGCACACCAGGATACCATGGGCCTTCTTGGCCGCAAGGGCACACTGCTGGCTCATGGTCAACCTGTTGTCCACCAGGACTCCCAAGTCCTTCTCCACAGAGCTGCTTTCCAGCAGATCAACCCCTAACCTGAACTGGTGCATGGGGTTATTCCTCCCAAGGTGCAAGACCTTACGCTTGCCCTTGTTGAACTTCGTTTGGTTCCTCTCCGCCCAACTACCCAGCCTGTCCAGGTCTCACTAAATGGCAACATGTTCTTCTGGTGTACCAGCCACTCCTCCCAGTTTTGTATCATCAGCAGCCTTGCTGAGGGTACTCTCTGTCCCTTCGTCCAGGTCATTAATTACTGTGTTGAATACAACTGGACTCAACACCTATCCCTGAGGAACGCCACTAGCTACAGGCCTCCAACCAGACTCTGTGTGGTAGATCACAGCCTTCGTTGTCATTCAGCCCAGTCTCAATCACTGTACACTCATGAAACCCACACTTCCTAAGCTTATCTACAAGGATGTTATCGGAGACAGTGTCAAAAGCCTTCCTGAAATCGACACAGACAACACCCACTTCTCTCTCCTCCTCTACCCAGCCAGTCACGCCATCATAGAAGGTTATCAGACTGGTCAAGCATGATTTCCCCTTGGTGAATCCATGCTGACTACACCTAATAACCTTCTTTTCTCCAGCCCTCAGGTACCTCTCCTGATCTCCATGACCTTTCAATGACGATGGAGAGTATCTTGCAATAACATGAGCCAGCTCACTCTGCACACGTGGGTGCATCCCATTGGCACCCATGGATCTGTTGGTGTCCGTCTTGCCGAAATGAATCTCTAACCCAATTCTCCTTGACCGTGGGAAAGCCCTTCTTCCTCATGACTTCCTCTCTTACTTCCATGAAATGGGATTCATGAGGGCTGGTCTCAGCAGTAAAGACTGAAGCAAAAAAGGTATTCAGCAACTCAACGTTCTCTGTATCCTCCATCACCAGGGCACACACCTCAGCTTCTTTGACACAAAGCTCTGTGACTTACTTGTAAATTTGGTTTGCTTGGCCGTGATGTGATTTGTTCTAACACCTTGCTAACAGGTTAAAGATGCATTTCAAAACAGGTATTTTGTCAATTCTGAAAAAAAGGGTCTTAGGCTGGTTGTTTTAGTTGTTGGGGTTTTTTTGCCCTTTTTTTTTTTTTGAATGGGAGAATGATGCTTTTTTTGAAAAAGAATAAACTCAGATTTCATCAGTGCCTTAAAGTATTGAAACTAATTGACTATTGCTAATATTTTATCATGTGAATTGTAAATCTACTTAATATGGTCAAACTGTGGGAAAACACAAGCATATGTTTAAGACTTTACATGTAAACTACCACTGAGGAAAAGTTTCAGAAGGCACCACATACATATGGCATAATAATCCCAAGTGCTGGGATTATTAGAGCATCAGCTGTTAGCAAGATCAGCATAGTGTATCTCCCACTGTACAAAGCCAATGACAGCCTGACACTCTTGTCCCCAGAGGCAACTTAGTGCAAACACAGAAAAGCCTCATCCCTGCACATTTACCAGGGTGATGTTCAACCCACCTCAAAACACTTACAGGATTCGTGCATAGGTGAGCTGAGGTTCAAGGTTATTTTTGTCACCATTATTTACAACAAAGTTAATTGCTGTGCTCTGCTCCAGCTCTGGCCTTCCTAATTGACAGCAAAGCCATATTGTTTGCAAAAACACCATTCATCACATAATCAAATTTTCATCTCTATCCCCTATCTTGCCCATCGCTGTTAGATTCCATTTATTGTATTGACAGTATCCATACGTCTTTTCTGTTTTCCTGTAATCTGTATGCCAAGAAAGCATGAAGTTTTCAGGAGCTGGGAAAGAAAAGGCAGAGGAACGAGCTTTTTCTACACTCTTTTGCTCTCTGTTGACCTAAGAAGAGTAGTCACCTTTGCCCCATAAGGCTGCTCTGCTGTACCTCAGTGAGCAGAGAGAACCATGCAGTGTGCTGCCAGGAACTATAGCAAGGCAAAAAAAAAAAAAAAAAAAATCTCTAAAGCAAGAAGGTCAGTGCTCCTTACTCTTCCCTTCACACCCCAGTCTCCAAACCTAAACAAACAGTCTCATCTCTAACTCCCTTGTATAACCTTTACTGCACAACTTGCCCCTGCCCCAACAGATCTAGTAACAGCAGTAGAGTCAAGCCATAAAACTTCTCTAAGGATGAGTGAGGACCACAGTCATTTCACTACGTGTCATTTGAGAGACAGCAGCTTGGTTTGGTCGGGTTTTTTTTCTTCTTTCTTTTTTGACAGTCCCAGCTGAAGAATCATTTCCTGTTTAGAATACAAGATTTATTACTAACTCACATATTTCTTGAGGGCAGTGGCGGTGGTGGGGTTGTATAGCAGATGACAACTGATAAGTGAATCATCTATTTCTCTGGGAACCATTGGCTAACAATTCCAGAAGGGTTTTAGGATTGGAATGTCCCTGTTTTCCCCAGTTCCTGATTTTCTGACAATTCAGGGAAACTGAGTTCCTAGAAACTGTCAATTTTTGGAAAAAGATTCTCTTACGTTTCTCTTCTCTTTGGTTTTGGGTGTGTATGTATCATTTTATGGTTTGTGATTCATTTGTATTTAACCCATGTAACATCAGAGTTTTCTGTGCTTTAGCTGCCAAGTGGTACTGCACAGAAACCTTTTGCATGTCACCCTCCCGTCACATCCAGATTTCAGCATAGCAGTTCCCAGGCTGTTGGAAATAGCAGAGACAGGTCATGACTGCAAATGCCTTATGCACCTGAACTGCACGTATACAAACTCATGCAAGAGAAAGACTACAGGTAGTGTCTATACCATCAGGCTGCTAAGTGGAGGGAAGCAGCTGGAGTAATTAACAGGATTACTGAATTCATTAGCTTTAACAAAAAATACAATACAGGGAAGTAACCCTCTCCAGGACAGAACCTGGAAAAAATTTCTGAATGACAAAGCACACTAAACCATAACGCCATCATGCTTTCAAGACTACACATCAGATCCACACGTATTGTACCACTGTTCTGAGAAGTGAATACAAGACCTCAACAGCAAACCATTACACATCCCTCGTAGGCAAAGGGCAGGAAAGTCCTTGTGGTCACCGTGGCTGCTGTGAGAACATGCTGGTCTCTTTCATCTTATCTTTTCCAGACTTCATTGGTGCAACACTATTCTACGTGCAGCAGTGATGTTGAGTCCGAAAAGGGAGGAAGTTTTCATCAGAGTTGAAACTTTTGTCAGGCTGGGGCGTTCACAAGCAGCTAAATCACCAGGGACTGCTGCAGGAGCAAACCTTCAGTCCCAAGTCAGCTCCTAACGATTCCTGCACAGAATTGCAGGTGCAGTGAAAAACTGTTTATTCTGTAGCAACTGACCCCAGTGAGAGATGTCCTGCAGGGAAACTCATTCTCTGCAGGCTACAGAGAGTTTGACTTTTTCCGATTTTGAGACCACCATTCCTGCAAATGTAAGGGAGGAAGGAAGTAGGGGGTAATGATGGGGAGAGTGACTCAAGAATTCACTACCAGTGAATTTTTGGATAATCAGGGCCTTGTGAAGGTTTTACCTATGGCTAAAAACCTAATGTATTTTAAGAGAGATTTGTAGCCTTTTTCACCCCCATCCTCTGATATGACAGTTTCAGGAGGCACACACTGTATATACAGCCTAAATGGCTGATGTTCTTAAAAAAAAAAAAAAAATCAATCCTCCCAGCCCCTTTGAGCTACGAATGCATTTAAAATAGAACTTTGGCATTTCTATTAAGAAATTCTAAGTTCTTTAAATATAAGGGAAGCTGCAAACAGAACAAAAGCATTAATAATGAGACCCACTCTCTCCTCCTGTCTTTCGTATTTGGGTTTAAATCTACATTACTGTTTTTCTCTTCGTATTTACTAAGAAGAAGCGAAACACCTTCAAACCCTGCAAACACTTGGACTAGTATACAAATTTCAAGCTCAAATAAGGTAAGTATGCCAAAAGAGAAGATACAGAGCTATCAAATGCACATTAGTAAGCACAAGGGGATAAATGTGAACAATGTTTTTTTCCCCCATTGCTATGTTGAAGATGACTCCTGAGACATCATTTGTAGGAGATAATAGGCAATATTAAGTCTTTAGACAAAAATGTTTGAGCAAATTAAATCATGTTTTTGTAGCAGAGCGTGCTTTTGTCTTAAATGTTATCTTCTACTATTATCACAAGTAGTATCTCTAATTTCCAACACTGTGAGAGATGAAAAAGAAAAAGCAAAACCTCTCTTATTTTTACAATGTCTTGATCTCCTTCCTTAGAATGAACTTGAAACTAGAAGAAGGTCTTCTGTGGTACAGCCTAGTCTTCACTCGTGCACCAAAAAAGCCAACACAAGAAAACAGATTTCAAAAATCTGGAATGCAGAAACAGAGATATTTCATACTACTGAATTAAAATAAATGAACAAAACTATTTGTTTAGGAAAGTACCACTTTGCCTTGCAAACTGTAATAACAGCTTGTGTTAATCAGCCCACGTATTGCTTTTTTCTTTCCTTTTTTCCCCCCTTATCCTGTGTTCTGTTCATCCTTAAATGAAAGAGAATCTTTTTTCTTCCATTGACTTCATTATGAAATTATTTTCATCTTAAAATGAAATTTTGGGGAACATTTCAGTCAACTTTGTGACCTATGGCAAATAAACAGTACTACATGATAGGTTTAAAAATGATACTAGGCACTCCATTTTATGTAATTGTTATCACAATCATGAACAGTCCAGGAACGTAGAATTTTCATTTCTCAGCAAGCTACTGCAACACACAAATAAGCCTGTGCTCATCAGGGAAATATTAGTGTGCAATTGGCTTGTGGACTATTAGACTGTTGGTAAAATAAGCAAAGCATTAATCAGTCTTTCCATGGCTCCAGTGCTGAATCAGTTGAACGGTCCAAACAAAGTAACAGTCCTGCATGGGAATATTTGAAATTTATTTAGCAGGCTTGAGGCCTTTGGTAGCTGCTGCTGCGAAGTGCCTGCTAATGGACAGGCATCTGGACAACTTTCCAAAGATAAACGTCTTTAAGAAGATATGTGATGTAAAAAGCCAAAGGTGACAGTCCCGGTCAGGTTAGATGTTGATTTTAAAGAATACAGCCTGATGTCTCCTGGCTGTAGCGAGAACATCTGCAGAAATCTAAAAGATTTCTTCTCTCAGAGCAAAGCGAGCCTGCCTGAGGGCCAGGCTGCCATTTATAGCTGTTTGCTCAACACTCAGAGAGCAAAGAATGGATGACTCCATGGGAAACACCCTGTCAAAGCAGAACCCAGGAGACAGGGAGAAGGGAAAGAAAATGGAAAACTGAATCTAATGGGGAACCTGATGGATAGAAAAAGCAGCTGAATGCTTCTCTGGAGTACAGGGAGCAAACAGAGTATGCAGAGCCCTGGTCATGGGGTAAGAGGGCTCAAAAACCATCTCAGAGGCTGCTCCTAGCCCAGAAACTCCGGCTTGAAGATCATTAAGACGTGTTCTTGCATCAAAACCCAGAGCAAACATAAGGGTCTTGTATCCCCATGCGCTGTCTATCATTTTCCACAGAGAAAAGAATCATTAGGGTTTAAGGAAAGATGATGAACAGAGATCTCTTTCTATAGTTGAATCTTTATTGATTTACTTTATATTTACTCTGTGCAGTAATCATCAATAAAGAACAAGCTTTACAAGACCAGCTGAAAAGATGTTTCTCATTTCTAATAGGTTCTGAAGGGCTCCTGCAGAACTTTGGTGACTTTACAAATCAGAGCGTAAAGGAAATGTGTAAGCACACGTGCTTTGTTTTGTTTGTTGAATGTCACCACAACTTCCAAGACAAAAATCAGAACCAGATTGTACATGAGTAGCAGTAACACACAGAGAAATCAAAATAAGAGCTCCTGTGTCAGAATTCCCTGCCTGGAGAACAGACTGTCACATGAAAAACAGCAACTCAGTGTTGTTACAGTATAGCTGTGCTTTTTTAAAGGGCTGCTATAAAATTCTAAAATCAATCTTTCTTCATCCTACATGTGTCCCAACAGAAATGAACAAAGTAACAGGAATCTGTTCCTGTCAGATCTTTGACATGAGGATTGAGTAATATGTGTCTTGGGTTTTTCCAAGTCTGCACAT
The DNA here is from genome assembly GCF_000710305.1 of Buceros rhinoceros silvestris. Classification (NCBI taxonomy): domain Eukaryota; kingdom Metazoa; phylum Chordata; class Aves; order Bucerotiformes; family Bucerotidae; genus Buceros; species Buceros rhinoceros. The sequence goes on along the minus strand of NW_010422815.1, from coordinate 21,286 downwards.
AAGCTGAGATTTTGCTCCCTGTTATTTTTCTTTTCAGATGCATTATTCTCATTGTTTTTTACAATGGAGATGCTTCTTTAGCATATCTGTAACATGCCCAAAATTAAGCTTCATAGACTGACATGCAAAATTCTCATCTTCACAGACAGTTCTCAGGGAGAGCTTTGTTTAATCTCCTACTAGGTTTGAAAGAGAGAAGTTTTTCCCAGTCAGCTCTGAGGTATCAGCTATTTTATTCTGTACAGCTGATACTAGAATTGTTGTGAAGTTTTAAGCCTTGAAGTCTGATGTCAGAAGTTGGTGAAGTATGTCATGGTCTTGAGCCCTAGCAAGAAGTCAAGGGTGACACTTCCTGCTTATCAGTGGTAATTATTCACTGTGAAAGCCAGCGAAAGTGATGAAACAATTCTCTTAGCACTTTGCTGGGCGTGTAGGTGTTAACAGGGACTCCTGGCCATAAGGAGAAAATAAGTTAAACCAGTGACTCTTGAAAGGTGCCTGCATTTTAGTGCACTGCAGTGCTATTTCCTCTACATTTTTTGGCCCGAATTTTCCGTTAGTGTATATTTACATGGAAGCTTTGCAGTGTCAGTGAAGATGCCATGTTTTATACCAGCTGGATTCTGAAGTCTGATATGCTCACCAGCAATTTCTGCTAATGTAGAAGTACCTAAGAAATCCACACGGAAAAGACATTGCTGATGTGTTAAAAAAAAGCCCAATCCTCAAATCTGAGAATAGGATAATTATTAGGTCGTTTAATGCATTTGATTAAAAATCACTGGAAGGCCACAGGCAGCTCTGCATCTCCCAGTCCCAGGAGTCATGGAAAAGGAGGGTTAGAGTTGGCTGAGGCGTCCCTGTGGGGTGTAAGTCTGGGGCTGGGTGGCTATCACCTCCACAGAGGATTAGGGAGCACCCACAACAGTGCCTGGATGCACGACCAAGAGCATCCTCAGGTTTGAACAGCTTTCTTAAGATCTTACACAGATACTTAAGCACCTTCATCCAAACTGCAGTAACTGCAGTAGTGCTATCTGCAAAACTCATGCCTGGAGTTTGTGTAGCTATATCACCAGTATATGTAGCTATACCACCAGTATATCAAGAAATCAGTACTTGCCTCTTCTCCTATGGCCATTCCTACTGATGATTTCTATTCCCTTCAGCTGGTGAAGATGTCCATGTCAAGCTAAGAGTTTTGAAGTACAGTTGTCAGAGAGGTATAAAGCTGCAGCTCATGGAGATTCCAGTTCCGCATTCCTGTGTTTTCAGATTGTGTATAAAGAGCTGTACGTAAAGAGTCGTTGTAGAGCAGAACAGATGAGGCAGTTAAAAATTTAGTTCCTAAGGGCCCACAGATTTATGGTCTCAAATGGGTTAACCCTGTGCTTTATTTAATTTTAAGTTATTAAGAAATTCAGATGCTAACCAGATGTGCTCATAAAAAAAAAAAAACCAACAAAAAATAACCTCCCACCAAAAAAACCAAAACCCTCAGCAATTTCCTATGAGAGCTGAGAAACTCACATTGCAAACGTAATCTTACCAAAGAGTAACCGAAAGACCATTTTTGTGCTATGTCCTCTACTTGTCTCCCCATGATATGTACTGTGACCTATATCACGAAAATAGAGTCAGACTGCTGTCAGACGTCCATGAGAACAATCGGAAGGAGATGAGTGTGCTAGGCCAAACCCAACCTCACTGAGAATTTTTGAGGTGAAGCTTGCATTGATCTTTAGTTTAGTACATGTGGTTTCTCTGTGGGAGCAAGCTGGCTGTCCCCTGCCGCCTTCTCATGTTGTAAGTCTGTGAGACTGATCATCTGCCTAACCATGCCTCGGGTCTATGCACTCATCTGCCTTTGCAGTTCCCACTGGCTGCTGGTGGGGAGAGAACAGGGAAAGGAACGCCAATGCCAGCTCTTCCCACCCCTCCACCCACAATGCCATTAGGACGAGATGCGAAAATAGCCACATGTTTTTGCAGTGAGGTTCTTCCCTGCAAGTGCTTGCCCACAGCCACCTCTAAGGGGGTATTTGATCACCTTTTGCCAATCTGGGACTGCCTGCCACGTCAAATCCCTGCTCAACTGCACATCCTGAGCAAGCTCTGCTAAATATGCAGTGTCTACTTTGGGATCTCGGTAGTTTGCTCTTCAGTTCTTTAACAAATACAGTGATCTCGCATCTTCACATTGAGCACTTCACTCTGCAAGTACCTAAGTTTATCCACACGGAGAGTGGAAATGCGAACACCAGAATCATGCAATATAAAGCAATGTAATTACTGCATATTGCGGAAAAAAATGGTTTTATGCCGCATAGAAATGCAGTGCTTGTCACTTAATCAGACTCCATAATTAGAAGTGTTCCCAAGAGCACGAGATTGCGAGATTAAACCACTACTTTTGAAATATCGTAGCTCTAAGCACAACAAGGCCAAGCTGGGGAAAATGTTGCTGGCATGAGTTGAGTTTAATCATAGTGTACAGTGCACTATTCATAACATATGATTAGACTAAAAGTCAAAATCAGTTCTCAGAAGTGCAAACAGGAAGATTTGTAGTTAGCCAAGCATTTGGTTATCTCCATTTTAAAATTAAATATCCTAGTTTAACAGCTGGAAAACTACGGAATTTCCAAGACATTTTTTGTGTCATTATGAGTAATAAGCCTATGGAATCATGTCCACCAGATACATGAGTTGACCACATTCAGATGCGTGATACAGTAGGAGATGATGACCTTGTTCATGCATTCCATTATCCAAAAGGTTTTTTTTGATCCAAAAGTTACTTTTGATGTCCCTCCTTGGCCCAGAGAAGCATGTGGTTTGCCTTGAATAACAGAATTATTAATAAATAAAGTGTCACTGATTTATTTTATTTGCATGAGATAGATGTGTTATCAGAAGAAGCCGAAGTCTATCTACAACAATATGTGCCAGAGCAGAGTGTGAGGGAGGCTGAAGAGAGCAATGTGCTCTTCTCTAGGCCCAGTGACTTTCAGATAACCTTTCTTTGACAACGGAGGCTTTGCAGTTTGTGTTGCTGCCACTGCTGACAATCAGTTAAGCCCCCAAATAGATCTTGTCTAAACCTCTACATCCTTTGTCTGGTAAGATTATTTTCTGTTGCCACTTTACACAGAAAAAGACTCTCTGAAGAAGCTCAGCACTGGTATTTTTAGGAAAGAGTAAGACAGAACACAAGTTACAGTCAGAGCTTTAAAAATTACTCTCTTTAATGGAACAGAAAACAGGTTTCGAAAGATAGAAAAACTCCTTGGAAGATTACTCAGTATAGTTAGATTTCCAAATTAAACAGATTACATTTACAGCATGATAAAACACATTTATAAAAAAAACTGTGTCAAGTATCACATAGCTCTGAACTCACAGGGTTTCCCAATGGGGGCTCTGAGCCAAGCTGAATTAAAGCTAAATTGCTGCATTAGTCCTCTGCCTCCATGTGACAGAGAGAGCCCAGGCTTTCCGTCCGAACCCTTGGCTTCCCACAGACACTCTCTACCTCTCCAGTCCCTGTCTTCTGTCAGTACATTCAGAGACAGCCCGACAAATTCCTGTGACGCTTCTGGACCAGCATCCAAGAGGCACAGGTTACATCAGGCTACTGATGGCATTTGAGAGGAAGATCTCTAGAAACATGGGGAGAAAAAAATGGAGAAGCAGCAAATTGCCTTCTTTTCCCAACACACTTGTAAATGCTTATGTTTTTTGGAAACTCTGGGAGACCAGCCGTGTGTCTCAGCTCACTTCTACAGCAAATTTGTCTCATCTTGTTCTCTGAATCCACGCCAACGGCCAAATCCATGGAAGGCAATGGTAAAAGCCTCACTCATTTCAACAGTGACCAACTGTTTCACGTAACTAAACAGAAGCTGTTTGCAAGAACAGCTTAAACATTTCAAATGAAAACAGAGCAATTACTGCCCCATGGAGTACACACAGCATTGCTCTTCATAGCAGGCAGACTGGCCAGGAACTTTAGTCTCCTAAAACCTTTAGGAAAAGAAATCTGCCCATTGCTTGACTCTTGCTTCAAGATCTGGAAGTAGTGTTTCTACTGACGGTAGATTTTTATGGAAAATGTTTTAGAGATCTACCAGAGAGATCACATTGTAATACCACACAATAAAAACCACAGTCATTTACAGCTTCACATGTGTAAATGCAGCTTTGTTTAAAAAAAACTTCAAGAAGGTCCAAGAACAAAGTTGTGGGGATTTTTTAATTGAAATGGCTAAAGTAGACAGTGAGATGTATGATTGAGACAGTAAATCTTTATTTGTGGTTGTAGCTGAATTTTCACATTTACACATACATTTCCAACCTAATGAAGTAGCAGAATACTTTGATGTTTTGTATTTGCTGTCCATTTGGTATGTCATACAAAGTTCGTCTCTTTACATTTGTTCTTCTAATACATTTTCTACATTCATTGTTCATTTTTTCTTTCTCCTCTCCATAATTTTTTCTTCCTAATCAGTCTTCTGCTCCTCTCTTGCAGCTGTACATTTCTCTCAACACTTTTCTCCGTATTGTGTAGTCATTTTTCATTTGTATACTTTTTCCCAGCTTCTAGTGCTCTTATTCTGGTTTTAACTGTTGTTTTCGACCTCCATTAGCCATAGTCTCCTTTGTCCTCTCAAGATATCTTCATTTTATCTCTTCCCAACTTTTCTGTAATCAGGTGGTGAATGATAAGCATTTCAGGCCCACATTTAGGACCAGAAGGACTTTATAGAAAAATTTTGCTTTGCTTTCTTAAAATCCTACCACTGTTATTGCCAAAAATCTTGGAAGTACAACTGTAATTAGTGCAAGAGTTATAATGGATGCAACTAGTCTAATTGTTGCAAAAATATCTGCCTGAACTTGTGGAAACTCTGAAGTACTAGTCCAGAAGATTTTCTTCTGCTCCATGTCTCGCAACTGTGTTGCCCTGCTGGAAATGGAAGACAAGTAACGCTGCTTTTCTCACAGGTGTACGGATAACTTTTGCTTTTGTGTTAGTCTGGCTGGGCAAGAGGTGAGTGCTGCTGTCTTTGTGTACGTGGGTCCTCACCTATTGTGTCTGACACAGGGGTTGCTCTACTGCAGTCCTGTCCATCTGTACCCTGCAGCTCATGCACGTGCAGGCTCTTCTCTGCCTTGCTTTCTCCAAGTCCTTTGTCACAGGTGCACACCCACACATGTCTGCTCTCAGAAGATGGCTGTACTTTATACCAGAGACAAGACCCATGAGGCAGGCAGAACCCTCAGATCAAAGGAAGATGGTCAGAGAGAGTTTTTGGTGTGAGCACAAGAGAGGTGCTTAAACAAACACACATCTTTTAATAGATATTTAGTAGACAGTAGATGGTGCTCCAGTATAACTGGCACCGTTACTAAGTTTTGTAGCAGCAGCTTTTCTGAACCACTACCTGTTCTTAGCTCTCAGCAGATGTAGCAGTTCAGGCCCTGCATGAGTTTGCGGGGAAAAAAAAAAAAAGCAGTAGAGAGTCCATCTCATGTGATGGGATGGAAGATTAGATTTGGCTCGGAGACTGGCACATGGACACAGCTGCGAGAGGCAGGATCACTGGGGGCTGTTTTCTGTGAGTGACTGCCTTAGCACATAGCAGAGACAATTGCTGCCCTGTATCCTTTCTCCGAGCAGTGAGTTCTTGGGTCTACTTAATCCTGGCTGCAGCCCTTCATCAGCTGATTACAAGGCTGGAGCGCAGGCACGTCTCTGTGTATTGTGACAGTGATTTGTCCCTCTGCAATTTATTGTGATGAATTAGGGAGTTAGCAGACTCATTTTGCCCTATATATAGGCTTGGCTACTTGTGCTCTGAAAGCAGTGTGGTGACATGTCAGTGAAGATGCTTCATCATGATGTAATCAGTGGACATACCAGCCCTTCAGACCAGCAGCCAGCTGTGGCTCATTAGGATCTTGGCTGCAGGCTGCATTTCATCTATAAGCAGTGTTCTAGCCTTCATCTCTGCTCAGCACCTCCTCGTGAAAATAAACCTGAGCAGCATGTCCAGGCATCACATGTGGGATTTTTGGTGCAGCCTGCACCACCAGCCAAATGTCCTGGTGTGAGTGCGCAGACCCATCATCTCAGTAGAATCAGGCTCAGAGACACTTGCTGAAAAGTAAGTTATTTTCTTGTTAGGGAGCAGAGTATTGATCCTTTTGTCCTAATGCTTGCCAATGCCCACCCTGTCAGAGCTAGAAAAGCTTGTGTCCCACTGTTTCCCCACCCCTGCAAATATGACCTCTGTGCAGCTAGCCATGGAGAGACAAGGTGCAGTTTGCAACAATTCCCCACGACCACCACCTTACAGAAGACTCCAGCAAAGAGCAGGGCAAGGGAGTGCCTCTGTTTTCTGGTTTTCTAACTTGCCTGCTTGGTCTGTGAGTGACTGTACAGGAACTGGAGGCCACATTATCTTAAATCCTGCCCTAACCTCTCTGGCAATCACTCAGCCACAGACAAAACTGCCAACAATACCCAACTGCAGAGCTGGGACACAGTTCCTTCGGCGAGGGTACACAAAACAGTGCATCTTTCCCAAAACTGCTCTGACTGCAGGACTGCCAGATGCTTTCTGCGGATCCATGTGCAGGGGGATTTCCTGCATGACTGCAGCTCTGTAACTGCACTCTGAAGGTTCAAAGAGAATTTGATTTTTGCTGGAGTCTCTCCAGCTGAGCTCAGTAATTGAGATGTTCCTTCGGCTGCAGTGGGGCACATTATAGAGTATCATTAGGTTTATTCTTGTGTTGGAAATATAGGAAATTGGGCTGATTAGGCAAACAGCCAGTGTAAACAAATATCGATATATGCTCCAGATAAAGCCAGGCAATCAAGTTGCTTCCTTCTAGGGAATTAACAGAAATATGTACGAAACTACCCCTATCACTTTAATTTTCTTTTAAAAATTATTCCCTCAAGCTACAATCCATTGTTAACGTCTTCAGAGTGTGTTTGGTTTCCTGGTACAGGAAGTAATAACAGTAAAGCAAACAAATGCCTTAATTAAACTAGTACGTGAGAAGAGGCAAGGGTGGCGTCATCATACTACATGCAATGGCACTAGTAATATTAACAAAGCAATAGGCAATAATAAGTACTTTTAAGATTTGGCAACAACTTGTATAAAATCAGCTAGGGTTTCCACTAGAAAAAACACATCAAAAGGTAACACTGCAAAGTTTCCCAGGGTGTATAGGGCACAGAGCGCCAGATGTCTTCGTTGAATAGCACCATGGTAAAGGGACAAGGACATGAAAGAAATTCCTGCTCCATGTGAGAAAGTGAAAAAGAAAAGGTGTGAGGCATTTCCTGAGGAGGGAATTCCTGACTGTTATGCACAGCTGTGCTGTGCTACTCGCTGTCCACAGGAGCATCAACAAGGACCTGAGGATAACATATTAACATGGGTGTGTTACGCTGTACATTATACCTTAATATATGCTGTATATATGGAGTCATACACTCAGATCCTCTGACCTTGGGCCAAGGTAAGTGAGAAGTACTTCTGTCTGACTCAGCACTTTCTCAGTCATAAGTCATCCACCAGTTTATGACCGCAGCTATGATTTTTGGCTGCAAAAATCCCATGCAAAGTGAGATGAAAATCAGGCTTATGGAAGGAAGACAGTCATGTCCTACACAATATTCGCTTGGGCTATGACCTTCAGCAGAGCACCCTGTTCTGGACTTGTTTCACAAGCTGGTTCCACTGTCACTGTACTTGTTCCTATGCAAACGACTGCAAAAACATAAACCCACGTTTCTTTTCATGATGCTGTGTAGAGATATGCCAGTTACTGTGCTGTTTTCAGAGCTGGCTGTCCAGAACTTAGGAAAATAATGATTTGTGGGAACATAACCTAAAACTGTAGCAGTAGCAGTGAGAATGAGATCTCCACCAGAGGCTGAGCAGTGGCTGACACATCCTCACCCTCCCTGCACGAATGGGAGGATGTGGAGCACTGCTTCCCTGGGCAGGGATAGCTCTGGTTCCCCTATGGCCTCCTTCTGCCTGCCCCTGCTGGGTTACGAGGTTACAAGTCTACACTAGGCTGAAAACATCACAGACAAACCTTAAGGTTTTACTGGCCATGGTGCTTGCTTCACAAAGCAAGGGCAGCAGAAATGTCTCAGTGAATTCAAATTATTCTCTGTGCCGTGAAGGTAAGTAAAAGTAATGTAAAAATGTGAATCTTTCTAATCACATGGTGAAACTCCGTATGGTTTTTGAATCAATAAGAACCATGACAAACATGGAGAAAAAGCTACAGCTTGCTCAGATCTCTCATTTTTTGGATGCTGTTCTCTATTGCAATTAAGCTTTATATGTCAAGTTGAAAGAATATTTATTCTTAGTGTTTTTACCAGTAATGGAAAATGGGCCTGGAGAACCATATCAATAAATCAAAACTACATTGCACTATATTTACACAAATAGTATGTGTTTCACCCGTAGCTGTCTGAAAAGTTCAGCAAAATCTTTTTTTTTCTTTTTTCTTTTTTTTTTTTTTTTTGTTGTCACTGCGTGTTGGAAGATCAAAAAGACCTGATAAAATGCAGATGCCAGCAACTTTGTTTTAATCCAGACCACATGAGCCACTAGCAGACAGCACATAACTATTTGGAAATGTATGATTTGTAAGTAGCTTTAGAGACAACGTATACCAGATTGCAGTATATGGCTGGCCATTTTCCTCTTGCTAAATGATATAGTTCTGAACTAGTGCTTTCTACTTAAACTGGGAATTATAGTGTGTACTTGCATTGTCTCAGTGGCTGGTGCAGCATTGGAGGAAAAAGGTCAGATCACTTGAGTTGCTCATTTCATGTTCTTCCTTCAACAGAAGCTTGCTCTAACTCTTCAAACACTTTAAAACACTGTGAGGAATCAGATAAAAAGCTTTTGGGGAGAGAAGAGTTTTGCTGTTCGGCTGGACTGACTGGTACACAGGGGATGGGAACCCCCTCTACACGGCTTCTGCCCTCCCACGGAGACTGCCCGCCTCCTTCACATGAATACCTGCATTACTAGCCCTTCCTTATCCACACACCCGATACCAGCCAAAAACCTCGTCCTGCTGAGGTCCAGCAGAGTCTTCTGCACAGAAGAGAGGCACAAGACGGGTGCCCATGGAGCACCATCAGCCTGGTGCATGTCTGTTCTTTCACCAGCAGCTCTGCTTCAGTTTTGACTGACAATCAGAGTGGTTCATTGCTTCCTCCAGAACAAACGAGCGTTTCTTCAGAGAGCCAGCACAGCAGTGCTGCGTGTGTTGGCCGGCATGAAGTGTTGAGCAGAAGGGCAAGCTCAGCTCTCTTGCAGGGCTGGAGTGCGTCATCTGCCATGACCCACGCTCCCTCTGGCGCCCACTCCACCTCGGAGCATCCCTTCGGAAAGGCTGTGTGAACTCCACCAACACAGGCGGGGAGCTGCCAAAAAAAAGCCACGTACTCCTCACTTTGGGACAGAAACAGCATCTGCTGAGTATTTTCTTGATTCTGAACACTGCAAGGTCTGCAGTGTTTCAACAGCTCTTTTATTAGGGGAGGGGAAAAGTCTTCAAACCTTTTGGGACATATCTGGACAACTATTTCCATTAACGTTTTTTGAGGAAGGCTTGAATCCCTCATTGACTAGGATAACATTCCCATAGTGTGTTCCAACTTCTGTAAAAGCCATTAACACAGACTTCTTTGAGCAGCACAGCCCTGTTGGCTAGAATACAGCATTTGCCATGCAGAGTATTTAATTGGCTACATATAACTTGAATGTGTCACAGAAGAGCTGGAAGGGGACCGAAATCTTTTCCCATGCTCCACTTTACCTTTAGATATGAGACCAATGTGGGATTTGTTTAAATATAAAAGTTACTTTCTTATCTCTCACTTCTGCAAGTACCTCAAATGTTATAGAGCAAGCAAAACTAAAACTCAGAAGAATGAGCTGTATGTCCTGTATGCCCCACAGCAAAACAACAAATGGACAATATGCAATCGGAGCTTAGTCACATCCTTACTGTCACCCTGCAGTATGCAGGGTGGTATGACAGCAGTAGATTGGCTTTCAAGTACTGCAGGCAGGCTTTCCTCAATGAGGTGTAATCTGGGCATAAATATTCTCAAAGTATCGCAGATATCAACGAAAAAATGTCCAGACACTGAGGTATAAAAAATGAGAAGATACTTTTGAAAAATTTGAATGTGCTTGGTCTATGTTTGAGCTTATAATGATATTCAAAGTGAAAAAAGAAAGTGGTGGTGGGGTCTCTCTGACCACCACCTCATGCTCACATTATTAGCAAGACAGGAAAGCAGTAGAATAATACACCAGGAAGCTCTGGTACCATATGAGTAACTGCTATTCTCCATGGACTCTGTCAGAGGGAATCAAACAAAAACACATTTCTATTTGTAGACATACTACAAATGCTGCAGTTGTTAAGAACTTTCCCTTATGACAATAAATTATTGCCTTTGAAAATATTTTGTGTTCCCTTAGACACATCAGTTATTTCTGAAATTTAGTACAGATTTATTGCATTCCCAAAAGCCTCCACGAGAAGCAAGCCTGATAAACTTACTAAGGTGTATTGCATAGAGCTTTGCTCTGCGGGTCCTTCAAGGCAGTGCCCCTCACCTGTGATTCACATTGGTGAACTTAATGTTGCAATACACAGTTTAACAACGGCAGTTCACAAAAAGGCATCACTTAGTTGACCCTGCTGGAATCAGCTCATTTTATCTAGACTGTTGAATGCATCATAGAGAGGCAGCACACCCTTCAGTTTCCAGATGATGGAATGTGCCTGCTATCTACATAGGAAGATACGGTATCTCAAAGGTAATTTGGGGGGGCTTGTAACACTGTTCTCATATTTGTTGTTAAACTACGCAAACTGGTGCTGAATGTGATGCAGTATACAGGCAGCCTGTCTATGTAACTTCATTCATATCACTCGTGTATACCTACAATACCGTATGTTTTACTTAAACCAATTAGTTTGATGAAACTCATTAAAAAGAAATTAAACTGCTGTCTACTAACTTGCTTACTTTTCTAATCCAAACAGAATAATGAGAAAGAGATAAATTCAAATCAGATACAAAAGAGGTTTCCAGGCCAGATTTAAGAGCAAGAAAAAATTAATCATAAAATCAATGACAGCATAAACGGCATTAATTTTACTTATTTCTTAATTATAAGATCTGTTTCATTCTGGGTTTCACATATGTAAATCCAGAGAAGTTTTATTAAAGTCAAAATACCAGGAGTATATACCAGAAGCATTTTATAGTTCTTTCATCATGCTTTTGATTTGAACTGTTTCCTTTATGTGCAAAGCAGTTTGCACATTACCAGTAAGTGCCTGCTTTGCACGAGTAACTAGGATAAGGTTTGGAGGTGCTCTTAAGGGCCACACTCAGCTCTTGGAGAAATTAATTTAGCTCATTAATGTCAGTGTGTTGAAAACTCTGAAACAATGAACAGGATGTTCTGTATTCTTCAGCAGTCTGCAAACAGATTACGTTTCCATAAAGAAATTATGGGGTGATTAAGCCTTCCACAAGTTATGCTTTCAGAAACAGCAGTTTTCCAATCTCAGAGTAATGTAATATGTGATCAGCACAGTACTCACTTCACACAGCCCTCCTTCTTTCTATTGCCTATCTCTGGCTAGTTTCTGGCCAGGACTGCTGACAGTATAATGACA
>NW_010422815.1:8252-9490 GCF_000710305.1 Buceros rhinoceros silvestris | reverse complement strand
CCCCTCCCCACCCCCAGCCCCGTCATTACCATGGAGTTTGTGCTTGTGAAATCTCTTCTACTATCTTGGGACGGGGTTTGCATACAGCCAACCACGAAAGCTCCCAGCACTGTTTCATGGAGCATTCCCCTGAAATTCTGTAATTTCAAAAAACTGGAGTCTCTGTGAAGAACTGGGGTCTGTTCAAATGTAGCCTGATTAGTCAGCCCCAGTTTTAATTAAATCCTTCTGTCTCTGCTCTGAAATGTTCATCTCATAGGTGTTCTTGGTTTTCTGCTCTTCCAAACTTCTACAAACAAGCCTAGTATGTGCTGCAACAGGCATGAGTGGACATGAGACCAGAAGACACGAGCGGACATGAGATCACCTAAGTATACAAGTAACTTGCCAAGAAAGAAACAGGTAGGAGGTGAAGCTGTGGCTCAGTTACCCTCATTACAGTCAACAGCAGTAATTTGCCCTGTGAGCCATCACTGATGAGCTCTAAGGAAGATTTTGAAAGCTGTTTGTACTGATGCTTTCCCTGTCCTTTCTCTCTTTTTCTGTTTCGAGAGAGGCAAAACTCTGAATTTAAGCATTTAAGTAAGTAAGTCCTCATTGCCTTCTAGGGCAACCTCTCTTCACATATTAGGCTCCAAATTAAATGAAAGCATGTGCAAAAAAGGTAGTGTTGGCATCATGTTGCTACACATATGGAGGAACCAAATTAGAAGTAAGAGATGACAGAACAGCGTATGACAGGGCTCTGATTGGGACTTCCAGGTGTGCTACCTAAAAGGCAAGATCAGACATATATTAAATATGGATGACAGCAGTTGAAATATGAGTGATCAGAGAGACAAAAGGAAGTATAGGTATGGCAATATGAATATTAAATTAACACCAACTACCAGAATGAGCGAGAGAAAGGAAAGCCTCAGAACATGGACAGGCTGGAGGAGTGGGCTGGTGTGAACCTCATGGGGTTCAACGAGGACAAATGCAAGGTCCTCTACCTGGGTCAGGGCAATCTCCGGTATCAGTACAGGCTAGGGAATGGAGGGTTTGAGAGCAGCCCTGCAGAGAAGGACTTGGGGGTACTGGTGGGTGAAAAGCTGGACATGAGCCGACAATGTGCGCTCGCAGCCCAGAAAGCCAACCGTATCCTGGGCTGCATCAAAAGAAGCGTGGCCAGCAGGTTGAGGGAGGTCATTCCACCACCCTACTCCACTCCGGTGAGACTCCACCTGGATTACCGA
>NW_010422815.1:2669-8182 GCF_000710305.1 Buceros rhinoceros silvestris | reverse complement strand
AGACAGTTGGGGTTGTTCAGCCTGGAGGAGATAAGGCCCCAGAGAGGCCTTATTGTGGCCTTTCAACATTTAAAGGGGGCTTGTAAGAAAGATGGGGACAGAATTTTTAGTAGGGCCTGCAGGGATATGACAAGAGGTGATGGTTTTACACTAAAAGAGGGTAGATTCAGACTAGATATAAGGAAGAAATTTTTGCAATGAGGGTGGTGAGACTCTGGCCCAGGTTGCCCAGAGAGGTGGTAGATGCCCATCCCTGGAAACATTCCAGGTCAGGTTGGATGGGGCTCTGAGCAACCTGATCTAGTTGAAGGAAGAAATTTTTTATGGTAAGGGTGGTAAGACACTGTCACAGGTTGCCCAGGGAGGTGGTAGCTGCCCCATCCCCGGAAACATTCCAGATCAGGTTGGTCAGGGCTCTGAGCAACCTGGTCTAGTTGAAGATGTCCCTGTTCACTGCAGGGCGTTTGGACTAGATGACCTTTAAAGGACCCTTCCAACACAAAACATTCTATGATTCTGTGAAAAACATCAGGAGTTTTCATCATCATCCAATCCATGCTAAATGCAACCTGTTATCTAGATATTGAGGAAGGCAGGTCAGACAGAGAGACCAAACTGGAGGGATGATGTCAAGGGCTATGAATTAGGGAAAATGGGAATACTTCTGTCACTGATTGACACTCACTAGAAAATCATATAAGGGGACTAATCAATTCAAAGAAAGGAAGAAGGGGAAGGGCATGGACGTTAATGGGAAAAAAATATTAAAGGACAGTCAACAACACAGAATTAGGGACACTTTTTGGTTAATTTGCCGTGGAAATAGGAAAAGAAGAGAGAAGATGTGTGCTTAGAGTGAAAACTGCATTGGAAGATCCCATCACTCTCCATTATATCCACCTGTACAGATCATATTATGAAGTCCAAAAAAAGAAAAAAAAAAAAAGAATTCCACACATCTTCCAACCTCATTTCCCTCGTACCAGTTTCACAAGATACTGCAACTTTTGTTTGCTAGGAACCTTATAGTGCTTGGTAGAAGTGAATTTTTTCAACATACTTGCTAGTGGCTGAAAACTCTTGAGGCTTGCTGGTATCAATGGAAAAACTCTTATCAATGGAGTGGGGCAATTCTATCAACATGGAGGAGTGTCACAAGTCCAAGCTCTCACACGTCCACCTCATTATCACTGGAGCACCAAACAGAATTACATTAGGACGAGGGGGAATGGCCACAAGTTGCGCCAGGGGAGGTTTAGGTTGGATATTAGGAAAAATTTCTTTACAGAGAGGGTTATTAAGCACGGGAACAGGTTGCCCAGGGAGGTGGTGGAGTCCCCATCCATGGAAGTGTTTAAAAACCGTGTGGATCTGGTGCTGAGGGACATGGTGTAGGGACCCTGGCAGTGCAGGGGTAACGATTGGACTCGATGATCTTTAAGGTCTCTCCCAACCAGATGATTCTATGATTCTATGATTCTAGGGGATTTCTCAAATCAATCTGGCATGATGAATATAAAGCAATAAAACCCAACTGTCCTAGTCAGACTAACAGAACCATAAACACCATGGTGCAAGGTTTACAGAGACAGATGATAAATTTATGCGGCCACTGAGTCCCTGTCCTCTCCTAATAGAGAGCCATGGTCTCTAAGAGAACAACTTAAAGCCTGTGGAAATCAAAATGAGTCTTTCTGCTGGCTTCAACTCAGGCCTTGGTTTCACCGGTATAAATGCAGCAGCTGGAAAGCATATGGATACTCCTGTAAATTTTCAAGATTTGCAAGCTAGCTCACAAGAAAACCAGGTGATTTATACCGTACACTGGAAATACTCTCATCACTAAAATACGCTGTGCTGGTTTGTAAGGCTGCCTCTGTGTCATTGCTTACCAGGGAAAAAACTAAAAACAGGCTCCAGCATTTCTTGAACTCTGTTAGTGAAGAGTTTGTACTTTCATTTCGCAGTATGTCCTGCATTCATGGGAAGAAGTTTTCCTAAACAGGAAAGTATTCTTTCTCACGTAATTATGGTGACAGTGAAGTACATTTGTTTAGTTTTGTTTGCTTCTGAAAGCTGTCCTACACAATTCAGTATTGATGTTCTAAATATTGCCACCTCTAAAACCTTCAGTCCTAAATCACAATTCATACATTTCAGCTGGTACCTAAGTCTTGACTAATCAGCTTCCAGCTCACACCAAACAAGAAGCTGTATGTTCCAGTTCCCACCAGCTTAGAAATAAGCTGTGTGGTTACTGAAGGACAAAAAGCTCTCTGCCTCTCAGGCGATTCTTCTCTTCATCATAATGATGAGCACTCAGGTCTGATGCCTACTGGGAAAGTTGTTATTCTTTGTGCGGTACACATCTTGCAGTACTTGCAGTGCCACCTTGACTGAAAAATGAAATACTGTCGTATTGAATCTACAGGAGGTGAAACATCACGTTTTTGTTATGTTAATCTCTATTTCAGTGTGGTGATACATTTCCCATAGAACGTTTCAGTATTGGCCTTTAATTGGTCTCAATTGTTCTTTTGATACAGTTTCTGAAAAGACAGGGTGATAAGAAGTAGGCAGTCTTCACTTCCCCCACGCATGATACCAACCAGCAACAGGTAGACTGGCATGGTTTAGACTGCAAGCTTATTTTTCTGCTGAAATGTCCCTGGAATACTTGAAAGACCTTACTGTCCTGAGAAGCTTTTATCAAGCAGAGTCACTGTAAGATCCTCATGTTAAAGTGTAGGGTTTTTCTTGAGCCTGAATTTGCTGAAATTTGTCTAACACATCTTACCCCAACACTTCCTGCACTGAATTTCTCTGACTTTCTCCAAGCTCCCAAATGCTTTCTCTAGCTCTGCCACCATATCAACTTCATCACCCATTCTTAGTGTTCATTTCTTTTCCTGAACATTTATACTGTAAACCTTTCCATGTAGCCCTTCGCAGCCAAGCCCCTTCCTTCTTTTCATTACCCAAAGCACTTTGAATGCTTCACACACCAGCATCTGTAAGGATAATATTGCAGAAAACAGAATTCATAATTCACTTCAAGCTCATTCCTCCAAAAGACTTAATAAAGAGGAAAAAATACGTACAAAATGAACTAAATGTTGATTTTTGACTAATAGAATCACAATGGTGAGATGCAGAATGAACAGATCTGTGAAAATAAATCTTAAATTCAGGATATTAAACATTTCCAAAACATTTAGGCAAGATTCTTCTGATCCATTTGAGAACTGGCAAATGATGGCTGGAAAAAACTAGATTTTTTGTTAGAAACTAGGACACTCAGTCTCTTTATCTTGAAATACAAAATAATTATATCCCACCTGGAATACAATTATATCTTAAAACGAGCCTGCTTAAATCAAAATAATCACCATGTCATGAAATAGAAGACTGAAACTCAGGCCCAAAATGTCCCACTACTTTTAGACTCTTGCACTTAAGCCTATAATGTAGCACCTGGAATTATTTCTTCAAAGGTTTTACAGAAGATGCATAGACAATGTGTGTAAAGTGTGTACACATTACAGAAAATCTAGTCCAGTTGTCAGGTTTCAGAAAGGAGATATACTATTCCAAAATAGTGAGTAAGCTTGCACTGTTCTAAACATTTAAAAAGTTGTTGCCAATGATCGTATAAATCTTCCAAGAATATAAGACCATTTAGTTCTTGGACTTCTAGGACCAGTATAAATTTATGTTTAAATTTATGTTACGTAGCATTAATGTATATTAATGCAGAGATCTGGATAGATAACGAGGAGAAGTTCACTAATTTTACATCTGTAGGTTTGAATCTAACATATTTTAGTAATTAGCAGTATTACAGAATCTACTTTCTTGATTATTGTTGAAAATTTAACCTACTAATCACTGGATGTCAAAAATTTCTGCTGCCAGTTTACAATGTCTTTTAAATTCTAATTAATATCAGAGACAGACTCATTAACTTCAGCTGTAAATCTTTCAAAAATATATAAAAGTGTCTGATTCAGTCCTCGGTGAAGGTAGCAAACATCCCAGAAACACGAGAACATTAGAGGTGACAGCTGAACTTGGGTTAAAAAGCTGTTTAGCTACAAGGGATGCCACCTTGCATCTAAGGTACCTTTGAGGCACAGCAGTATAACTTATTTAGAAAAAAATCTGAATTGGAAAAAAGTAGACAGGTCAGTCCTACTGTGATATGGCAGATTGCTATCTCCATCTCCTTTATTGTTGAGTTCCAAAACTATGGAGCAGTTCCCTGTTCAGCTGCCTTTAGCTTTTTTTTTGTAAACACAGGTTATATTGTAAATTATTGCTTTTCCTTAGACTTCAGAAAAACGTGAAAGTCCACGTAGCCACTCTTATCAGCAAGTGCTGTGCAAGACTTGTGAGGAAATTCTGCTTTTCTACCATAACCTGAAGAGTTCTGTGAGCGTGAGGCAGAGACAGTTATTTAGAACAATAACACTCCTCTCTGCATCCCAAAACATGCTGAATACTGTGGAGTAACTTCTCTGGCTGATAAGCTATGGGAGGAAACCTCCCCTGACACTGAACATCAATATTCGTTGATGGTGGTTTGCAGTGCAGAGACATTGTGGCTGCCTTGGCCATCTCTTTGTCCCCATGGCTCTGTGGAGGGAGTCTGGTGAACAGCAGTTTCGGTGGTGCTGAGGCTGCTCATCTGTTCCTATCCTTCAGTGCAAACTGTCTCAGCAAACACAGTCACCCTTGTAAAGCTGCTAACTTCATTAGATAGGGAGATGTTGCATCAAGTATCTTTCACCATCAGTGACATTCAGAAGATCCTACAGACTCTTTCTAGTCAATTCAGAGAAATATGCTCTACTCTAGGGAAAATAAGGCTCGCTTGAGTGCTTCAAATTGTGCCTCCCTCCTCTCCAGGGGATTTAGTAGCCATGGCTTTTCAGTTATTTTCCCTCCCTCCCTGCCAAGTACTCTTCTCATAAACCTACAGCATTTGTACCAACAAGTTCCCAATGATTCAGAGTTTTTTGTGCCCATTCTCCAGCCCACAATCCCTATCTTCGGGGGCTGTGCTGTTTCTCTGCTGGAGTTTTCTCTCCATAATCCAGGGAAACTACAGGAACTATTTTTACATCTACCAAATACCTCACAGACAGGCACCAGAGCCTCTGTTTTGTTTTAAAAACTTGTAAATCTCTACTTTCTCAGAAAAAAATACAGGGTGATGCTTCCTGCAAACAAAAGCTGTCACTTTTCCAAAGTCAGATTAAACACCATGTCTGAATTTCAATTACATATTTCGTTTGAAAAAAATAAAAAAGGCAGCCAACTAGGCTCTTCAAGACAACATTTTGTTTTGGTTAATGCAATCAGATGTCTTAATTTAAAGCTAGGCTGTGATTAGAAGTTATGCACGGACAAGTACAGTAAGAATTCCAGCTGCCCTGACCAGCATGGACTACTCAGATTGTGGATCTACATCCATTCAAGCAACCAGCGCAGACTGTTGGCTTTATTCCTGC
>NW_010422815.1:0-2578 GCF_000710305.1 Buceros rhinoceros silvestris | reverse complement strand
CCTGCTGCGTCCACAGAACAAATAGGGAACAAGACTTGCCCTGTCCTAGAGCTGAAAAACGCATGAGAACTACAAACAGAAAAAGCTGTAAAACGTTCTCTTCAGACAGTATTTTTGCAATTGAAGCATACCTTCAGTGCACTTACAGAGGGGGGATAGCAAACATGCATACACAACACATGGGAAAGGGTGCTCTGAAAAAAGATATCAAAATGCAGAGAGAACTGGGAGATTCCCTTCCCTTCCCTACCTTTTCTGAAGCCTCTCTTCAAACAATCACGTTTCTTTCAGAAGATGGTAAAAACAGGATCTTATGTCACTCCTTTACAGAAGGAATATTTACAGTTCTTGAGAAAAATCAGAGAGAAGATGTAGACAAAATAATGGTCAGTTCAAAAGTTACAAGGACATAATTTTAAACAGGTCATTGGATTAAAACTGTGTCAGAATCAACTCTGTTGCTTAATTCCTTCAAAACTTATGGAAATCTTGTTCTTAGCTGCCCTGTCTATTTCCCCAGCCAGCAGGAGGGTGCTCGTTTCTCAGGGATCAAACATTGTCAAACATTGCCTTATTCACTTTTGCTGGCTGCGCTGTGTTCGTTGTTAAGACAGAAAAGACGATTTAGCCCACAGGCCTGCACATGTGAGTGACTACTCTGAAAGTGCTGCACTGTGATAGTTAGTGGTTGCCTTCTGGGTACCAGGTCTCTTAAAAATATTTGGCTGTTTTTGACTCCCTGAAGGAAGATGTGAGGTAGGATCACACCATATCTCCATGCATGAAATGACCTCATTTGCATTGAATGGCGGGGGCTGAGACAAGCCCGGGAAGGTCTAGGCATCATCCAAGAGCCTCTTTTGATGTTTCAGCTTTGCCCGCACAAGTTCTTGCTCGTTAATGTTCCTCATATCACATGTGATGTGGTATGGGCCACAGACACAAAAATTAAAAGCTCACTTTTTTTCTCTCACTGCATTTTAGTGCCATATCCTGCACTTGTCCCCAGGCTGAGCTTATTCAGGGCAGCGGCAGCTAAAAAAGAAAACTGGTTTTGGACTGGTGAACAGCACCTGTGAGAAAACACTAAAATCAGACTACAAAAACTGCTCATGCTCACTTAGAGGAATATGGCCTCAATTTAAAATAAAGCAAAAAAATACTTACAATCCAGCACAGTTTTACAGAAATTAATAAATGCTGTTCTCCCCTTTGTAGCCCCACACAGGATGTAAGTAAGCTGAGCAAGTAATGGCCAGCACCTGAGTCACTCCACCGTCCATATCTCTAAACATCTATCAGAGTCTTGGTGCCATGAAAATCAACACCATGGCTGTGCAGAACAGAAGAGCAATGTAACCTTGGCACACGTGTGGGTTTCTCGGAAGACTCTTCTGGCTAGTGTTGTTTCTCAGACAGGGTTTTTTAGGAGGGATAATCCAGCAACACTTACTTTTACTTTTACTTTTTACTTTTTTTACTTTTTTTTTTTTACTTTTACTTTTACAGCGACAACTTACTTTTACTTCCATATTTTTCTGCTCCAGCTGAGAACTATGAACACCCACATACATTTTCATTCATGGAAATTGTGTGGAACTGCTTCCCGCTGCTCATTAACCTACAACTCCCTGTGACTGTGTTACCACCAGTATTAAATCTGTGCGCATTCACTAAGTAGGAGCTAGAGAAATCATGGATGCACAAGGAGAACAGTTTCTCACAGAGATCTAACGGTTGAATTGTAAATATGGCTCCTGCTGAGATGTAAATTCAAACCCAAGTACAGCCAATATCCTGGAAGGCATTTGGAGTCAAAGTTGATGCTGCTAATCTCATTATTTTGCCTCCTTTTTGCCGGACTGGCAGTGTCAGCACTGCAACCATACAAGTGCCAAGCACAGGAAGGAATAACTGAGTTTTTCAATTTGGCTTAATTTTTGAAGTTTTTTATAAATATAGATTCATGGGGAAAGAACAGAGATTTGTATATCTCAGAATCTATTTTGAGACTCAATATTTATAAAGACATAGTGTTTATAGCATGAGACTAAAGGGAGATAACTGAGGTAGAGACAGAGGTGTAAAGAATAAGAGATATTATTTAGCCTGAGTTTTTAAAACAGTATAGAATGTATTAACATGGAAGGCAAGCTGGAGAAAGTCCAGACAAAACAGTGGGAAATTAAGAAACGTGTTCTGCAAGGAAAGGTTGAGGCAGAAAAAATGTTTATTTCACCTAGAAGACACACGGACATGATAAGAGTTGTCTAACGGTTAAAGGTTTGTTGTTAAGCATCTGATGACCTACTCCACTCTTGTGACCATGGGGGAAGGCAAGAAGCAAGCTTGAATTGTTGCAGCAGAAATTTGTAACAGATGTTATATTTTTTTTCTGGTGTCAGGATGGTAGAACATGGGAATGAGCTAACTAGTTCAGCAGAGAAATCCAGGCATATCTGGGACACAATTCATGTAACCCCTTCTTGGATGACTGCTTTAGAATAAGGTGAATCAGGCCCTGGAAGTACCCTTTTCTTCCTCTGAGCTCTGAAGAAAGCTTGGAGTGACTAACTCC
>NW_010422814.1:18180-39446 GCF_000710305.1 Buceros rhinoceros silvestris | reverse complement strand
TAAATAAAAAAACAACCAAATATAATTTTCAAAACCTCTAGCTGTCCTAGAATATTAAGAAATCACTTGGGGTCTCTTTTTTTCTGTGTATTTTCATTTACAGGAAAATGTCTCCTAAATGATGAAATATTCAGGTGAAAGGAACCTTTTTTTCCCGCCCCCACCGTAGAAAAATGGAAGCATTTCCTGGCTCTGTCAGCATGAGACTTTTTTGGAATTAAGTTTCTGGCTTGGCTGACATAAATTGCCCTTGAGAATATCTTGAATAAGACATGTCAGATTCCACATCCTGCTGAGATTCTTCCCCTCTGCTCAGATAAAATTAGCATGCCAACTTGTGAACGGGTGCAACGCCAATGGGCATATGTGTTTATGTGTTAGCAAAGTCTGGGTATTAGGCAGTCAGATTTCTGTCCTAGAATGCTGCAGTGTTTTGGATTTGGCTAATGTGTATCTTATCATCACTGTATTTGAACTCTAGAAAATTAAAAATTATTTTCCATATTTCAAAATTATTTCCATAATTTCCTGTTCCAGGGTCTAGAAAGAGGGTGAAAACCTAATCCAAACACCTTTATCCTTCAGAAACATGCTACAAAAGGAAATTATGTACTTTGTGAAAATATTTTTGTAATCTCAAAATCTTTCCTGTTAAATAACTTGGACCTTTGTTTTAAATGTGTTGGTGACATTCTGCGGCTTTCCTTCTGCAGAACCTTTTTCATATTTTGTGCTGAATAAGGCATAAAATGAGCTTATTTGGAGTGCAACAAACCATCTGAATAAATCATGCTTCAAGTACATGACCCAATTTCTTCTCGGTGGAATATCATACTCTGCTAATGGAAGTGTTCTGGTTTAAATATAGTTAACTTTTTCCTGGAAATTAATAAAAAACCTTGAATGCAGGTGTATCTACCAATAAATAGAAGTCTTCAATGCCAACAAATGAACCATGGTGAGATGCTGGCAATACAGTGGTTGCAGAGCTATGCTGATCTCTGGCTGACAGGAGTCAGCAATAAGAGAACTTACCTCAGTTTCACCTTCCAAGTTTTCTTTTGAAGGAATTGCACCAAACGCTAAAATGGGACTAAAACTTAGACTTCAAAAGAGAACTTTATTTAAAGTTTTAAATCCAAACTAACTCGTCCTGTCAAGAAATATGGATTTGAAGGTGTCTTGGCTGACTACTATTTCTTAGGTAACTAACTTAAAATTCTGTTTCATATCATAGCGAAATATGTAGCCTGAGGTTTTTTTGTTTTGTTGTGGTTTTTTGTTATGCAGATTTGTTATCTAAGATGTGTCTAATTTCCAGGTGCTTTCTTTTCAGGATTCTTCAGAAATATTTCCAACCTTCTCTCTTGAGTTCCCCTCTGAAGTGTTGTAAGTATAAAGACAATAGCACTCTGTTCGCATTACTGAAATAAACTGAAGACTGGAAAACTTAGTATTCTACTTCATGTTTTTTCAAGCAAAGTGTTTATTTCTTTCCTAATCTCTAGAAAGGCTGAGAAAGACCTCTATTTCTCCAGATGGAAGTAGGATTTTCGCTGTATTTTTCTTACCATTCTTCCAACATTTTTTCATGTGAAGATAAAGGTAAAGCTGAGCCAACCAGAGTCTCTGTGAATAAACCTATTTAAGAGGGGAAACCTGTTTGTTGAGCGCCTTTGTTTTGGGAGCTATCTTTTGTTCTGGAGGGGGCCAGATGGAGGGAGAGACAACCATGTGGGAGACAACCATGAGATCACCCAGATTAGTGAGGAAGGGGTTAGGGAGACACATTGGAGTAGACATTTTCCTTCAGGCAGTGGTGAGATGGTAGGCTGAGTTCCTGCAGTCCTCAGAGATCACCAGTGAAGATGTCTGACTTCATGACAGTGACTAATGTTTATCCTGTAGTCCTATATATGCCAAGCTAAGTGAACTGTATCTCATACTATAAGTAATGTGCAGAAGTGGTATGAATACTCAGTAACAGAAAGATCAGATATGGTAACCAGAATTAAGATCTTTCTAATTCCTCTGCTGACAATTTTCGTGTTATCGATACATAAGGATGAAAAATCTTAGAGTGTCACAGTTTTTGAAAGTGCTTTTGGTCCTGGTAATAACGGGAAGAGATGAAGTGCATTATAAAAATGACTGCCTCCTTGGGGACAATAGGTACTTCACAGGGAAACAACCCATAGGCTGCTCTGATCTCTTCTCAGATGTACGGAAGAGTTTCTGAGCCTTGGCTCAGAGAAATGTAACAAGCTTGCTATTTGGCAGCTCTTCAATTTTCCTGGGTTAAAAATAAGATAATTCCAAAGCCTGATAGTTGG
Organism: Buceros rhinoceros silvestris; assembly: GCF_000710305.1. NCBI lineage: Eukaryota > Metazoa > Chordata > Aves > Bucerotiformes > Bucerotidae > Buceros > Buceros rhinoceros. The sequence goes on along the minus strand of NW_010422814.1, from coordinate 37,113 downwards.
TTTCATTTTGTTTGGTTGGTTTTTTAAGGATTTACATCTTTCATAATTTTTTCAAAGTTTATCGTCATTTGAGAAATGGAAGTTTGCTACACCTATTTTATTTGATTTTGGAAGTATGAAATCGTAGAAGAGAAAGACAAATCACCAAGTCCGTCAGACAGAAAGATTTCAATTAACTCTGCTTATACACTACCCAGTTAAGAAAAGAGCCTCAAGATGTCTGCTGTGTGAATGCATAGTTTTGCAACAGAAATAAGATTTGATTCTATTTTTACAGGTGTACACTTGAGGCATTTTTGATACATTTTTGACTTGCATCAAATAGGGGGAAGCATAATATTTTAATGCGTGTTTGTTGCTTACAACACTGAATAGAGCACAATTGCTACTCTAACACTAATACACTTCGGAAATTATTGCAAAAAATAACACTAATTTATAAAGCACTTTATAATGATGAAAATTGAGTGAAACAATAAGAGAAAAGCCCTTCACTCACCTTTTACTCCAGTAAAATTTACTCTCCACTGAACAGCTCATTTCCTTTTGCACCTTGCTACTGAGGTTACTGAATCTTTCATTGCTGTCAATGACAGCAATGACACATATATTATCATATGTCTTAATAGGTTTAGAAAACCAAGATATTTGGTGATCGTGTGATTCTGATTCTGAAAATGGCTGCAAGTGGCACTTTGTTAAAGGGAAGAACGTAATGAGTAAACTACTAACAATTAAAGTTCAGCTGAGTCACATGGGGTGACCAGTTCTCTCATGGACCCCACTCTGCTCATTTAAATATTTCAGTTCTAGGTTTTGTGGGGTTTTGTGGTGCTTTTGTTTTTTTTTTTTTTAATGGGAAGCACATTTGTTGTGTTTAATTTTGTTTGCATTTGTTTTACCTATTGTTTGTTTTTCCGCTTCCTAACTCTGAACTCTCACTCTGAATTGAATAACTGTTCCTTTGGAAATGTTACTGGTGTCAGGTCAACAGCATTTGTACTTCACATATACCTGTTATTTTCTCCAATGTGGAAAAGAGTAATAATTTATACATACTTCATTACTTGTTATCAGAGTTGTAGTAGAAATGTGAATTTCCTCTCTGAAGACGAAAATTTCAAAATACTAGCAGTAAATGTAGAATATGACTGTGACTGTTTTCAAATATGATTATTAATTTTACCTCAGAGCACAGATTTATACAAAACAAGTGTGCTAACACATCTGGAGTTGAGTGCCTGTTCTCAGAAAATTGCTTACACTGTTTAACTATTTTTTTTTTTTTTTTAATTAAATGACTCAAATCACTGTAACAAACCATTGGAATGTTTAACCGCTTTCTTTGAAGTATATTGCTTCAAGCTCTAAAGCTGATGAATCGGTCTTCTTAAAAACTTCACGTGTGGTAATTAGGGGAGCAGGACTTGCTTTTTAGCTTCTTATGGCATTGCAACTGATATTTTCCCGGCTAATATTAAGAGCGAGTAAGTAATGTATTCAAATGATCTCAAGGCCTAGGGACCAGGATAAAAAGACCAAGTATCACAGGCTTTGTTATAAAATCTCACAAACTGGAAATTATTTCTGTCTGTATTAGGTGTGTATTCTTTTCCTTTCTGTACTTTGCTGCACTGTTAATTTGTAAATTTCTTAGTATGAGATATTTAGTTAGCACATGGCTTCAGTAAACAAATGGAAATAAACTTTGTTATTTCACTTGAATTAATACTTTGAATTAATGTATTTAAATCAGTATTGGAAACCTGGAAACTGATTACCTATATTTATTCATGAGAGAAATTATTTAATGTTAGAGAATAATGTCAAATATTATGTATACGACAATAATATAGCTGTAATAATCACAGATGTCGAACCTTGATATCTCTGATGAAGATTTATGATGCTGTCTCTTATTGCTAACTTTGGAGGAAATGGTGTCTTTGATTCTTGAATTGATTTCTCTACAAATGTGCTGTGCTGTGATGGCAGAGACTGAGTCAAAACCACTGCAAAATTAAAATTTGTGTTAAGACAGAACATACAGGAATAAAAGTCCTGGTTTTGGCTGGGATAGAGTTAATTTTCTTCCTAGTGGCTGGTACAGTGCTGTGTTTTTGATTTAGTAGGAGAATAATAAGCTTCTTAATAACAATAAGTGAATAATTAATATCACACAATCAGTAAGAATAATTGATAACACACTGATGTTTCAGTTGTCGCTAAGTAGCACTTATCCTAAGGTTTTTCAGTTTCCCCTGCTCTGCCAGTGAGGTGCTGCATAAGAAGGTGGGAGGGAGCATCGCCAGGACAGCTGATCCAAACTAGCAAAAGGGATCTTCCCTACCATAGAACATCATGCTCAACATATAAACTTGGTGAGTTTGCCTGGAGAAGCGAATCACTGCTCAGGGACTATTGGTCAGTGGGTGATGAGCAATTGCCTGGTGCACCACTATCTTTCTTGGGTTTCATTTCTCCCTCTTTTTGATATCTTCATTTCTATTGCTATTATTGTTATTGTTGTAATCATATTTTATTTTATGCCAATTAACTGTTCTTATCTCAGCCTATGAGTTTACATTTTTTTTTCCTGGGTCTCCTTCCCGTCCCTTTGCGGGGAGGGAAGTGAGTGAGCAATTGTGTGGTGCTTAGTTGCCAGCTGGGGTTAAACATGACAAATATTCATCCAAATCATAAAAATGTATCCCATTCCCCAAAGTACAGTCTAATAGTATATAACTACCAACTTTTCAGTCTGTCCCAACACCGAGCCCTGCACCGTCTAGAAACTTAAAGGCAAACCCACATATGAAACTTTTGAATGGAAAAGCAGTAGTCTTTGCAAAAAAAAATAAAGGGTGCAGATATAAAACATAAGGGAATACAAATTATATGTTGACATACAGTGTTTTCTCTTTTGTCTGCATCAGATAAATGTTGATGTCAGTTCTATGATGACTTTATGCATGATCTGAGTTGAAGCAGAAACAAAATAAAGATATCCACAAAGGTGGCAACATTGATTTATGTTTATTAACTAATGCTTAGAAAAACTGTGAATTTACAGCAATGCTAAAGATGAGCTGCTGCTAAAGCATTTTTTGAGCTTATCGTAAGATATAACATGGAATGCTACAGAAACTGAGGGGAAAAATTAGCTTTCTTCTCACATCCTTGTCTCCTCCAGTGGTCTGTTCATGAAATCTTGGATTGCCTGGTGTAGGGGCAACCATTTATTAATTGAAGCTCTCAAAGCTGTAATCCACCTAGAAGAAAAGACAGACCAGCAACTGTCCCTGATAAAGTGTTACTCAGGCATTTTTATATTATTTGAAAGATGCCTTTTATAAATTGTGTTCATACAGCTGTGTTACCATGTATGCTGATGCTAAATGGATTGGAGAGAGGCAGGAGGAGTTGACTATAACAACATATCTTAATATTAATTTCCAGCATACCAAAAAGCTTTGTCCTTTGTTAATTAAATTAAAACACAAATCATGTAATTAGCAGGCTTTAGACAAGAAGACCTCCCACTAACAGATGTGGAATTTGGCAGGATTATGATAAGGGAATTCACCTTCAGAATATGATTCCATAGGTTAATTTTCTTTTTCAATTCCAATGGTCATTGTTGGAAGTAAATCATTCTTGGGAATGAGGAGGATATATTTTCCATTATCTCTAATGAGAGGTACCATAGCTTGCTTTTCTGTTTAGTGTAATCACACACACATCATTGTGAAAGACTCCTTATTCAGGTTTCTTTCTGAATCTCTGCAAGCCAGCCTTGCTGTAGTTCCAGCATTGACAATAGCAGGACTGATGACTCACATGTATCAGCATATTGACTAAATGTGTGATTAAAGGGAAATCTGGGGGAACAAGTGAAAACAGAATGAAAAGTTGTCACTAGATCTTCCCAAGCTACAGTGTTCTTGCTCTCCTAAAGACTGGAAAATAACATTAAAAAAAAATAGTTTGGCTTACCTTTTGTTTTCATTAACATTCTCTGCACATAAGTAGAATGTTTTAAATTCTTCAGATGGTGGTTTGAGTTCAATTACGGATCTCTTGGAGCCCAGAGTCTGTTCACTCACAGTATACCCTTGTAGGTAAAGGCCACCTCGACAGAATAAATAGCATGCATCATGTATATCACAGATACAATATATGAAATTATTGCCAATTACAAGCATATCAAGAATTCTTGCAAGCTGGATTTTCAGATGGCTTGCGTTGGGTTTTGACAGGGTTGTACAGAATTTACACTTGAAGTAAAGTTCATGGGTTTTTTTTCTGAAAATTGATTTGAAAATAGTATAAAACATGCTTCCTGACCAGCCGTATAGTTTTATTTAGCTTTTCACTGAATAAGAAGTGTGTCCTGGGTTACAAGAAACCGATTCGATTAGAAAAACTGGTTTGTTTTAAAATGACCAATGGTGATGTGTTCCTCCCATTTACGTTCACGCATCTCATTGGTTGTGAAAACTTTGGCGAGCTCTTCGTCCTTTTAAGAACTGCAGGACGCGAGACCAGGGCACTTCCGCGGGGCTGGCTCGGGGCTTGCTCTGGTGGCATGCACTGGCTTTTGCTCAGGCTCTTTCTTGGCGTGTTGGCACACGTCCTGACTCAGTTTTTTTCCTCCCCGCCAGCTCCAGACCTGCCTTGCCTCTTGGTGACCAGCAGCTACAGATCTGCCTGGATTCTTGCCACTGCCCCTGTGATCCCCAGTGCTGCACGCGCTGGCCTGCATTGATGTTTCGTCCCTGCCATTGGTGTGCCTCCAGAACTGTGGTTTTCCCTTGCCGCCATTTAACACCTGCGACCCAGCTGCTGTGCTGTGCTCAGCGATCTCCCGGGATTGTTGCCACTGCCCCTGTGATCCCCAGTGCGGCACGCGCTGGCCTGCATTGATGTTTCGTCCCTGCCATTGGTGTGCCTCCAGAACTGTGGTTTTCCCTTGCCGCCATTTAACACCTGCGACCCAGCTGCTGTGCTGTGCTCAGCTCATGCCCTACTTGCACGTGGGTTTGCTGTGGCTACACTGACTGGCTCAGCTTTGCTCTCCTACCACGAATCCATTGACCCCGTGGCTGCCACCATTTTGAAACTGCTTGATACCTTTTGCTTTTGTTTTCTCAACTGCAGTTTAACCCTCGCTATACCAGCGCTCCTGCTTACGCATGGATTCGCTTTTGTTATACTAACAGGCTTTGCTTGCTCCCGCAAATCTGCCGACCTCGTGGCTGCCACCATTTTGAAACTGCTTGATACCTTTTGCTTTTGTTTTCTCAACTGCAGTTTAACCCTCGCTATACCAGCTTTCCAATCCCATATAAACCTGTTAGTATCTCATTTGTTTTTCTGTATATAATATTTTTCTAGTGGTATTAAACTTGTTTTAGTTTCCCAAACTTAAGAGGTCTCATAAACTTTTCTTTCTTCTTATCTCTGCTCTTCATCCTTTTTCTCCCAGAACAGGAGGGAGGTTAGTTAGAGAGAGGAAGAACTTGTCCTGTAATTGGTGTACCTTGACCAACTGGTGACAAAGTGGCAAAATATTTTTCTAGATGTTGATGTTCTTTTTGTTTTCTTTAAAAATTAATTTTGACATTAAAAGGAATCCTAGAGTCACCATTGGTTTCCCTCACTGCCGTTAGTAACTGGAATGTCATTGCAGACCACACTTGTCAGCTGTGAAGAAAGGCATTAGACAGAATTTGGTCTTCAGGACATTTTAATTTTAGGTATTTGTTTGTTTGTTTGCTTTTTCATATCTCATTTCACTGCCACAGTGTATATGTTCACTTTATGGTGATTAACCAAAAAGACCTATGAAGCTGATTAACTGCTCTATGTTCCTGTTATCATCTTCAGGGTCTAAAACAATTTTTTATTGAGTGACAAGAGCTATTAATGCTATAGCATTGAGAATGATATGGGGAGTAAGAATCTGTAGTGAAATTGAAAAAAAAATAGTTGCAATAACAAGAGAGACAATGCTACTGTATACAAGAATTTGTATGTAGTAGGATATTTGAACACCAAAGTGACATATTTAGCATGCAAAGCAGAAGCTTGGGTGCCATGAACACCTAATACTTAATTTTTTCTTCTCCACTAATTCATTGCTTAGCTCTGGCCAAGCTTTAACTACAGGTTCATGTAGACAGGAAATCACCAGTCATTTAATGTATGGCCTTTGGCAGATGAAAAGTGCTGTGCAAATGGTATAGGCTATAAAGTGGAATGCCTCTTGCCTGATCATGTGGCTCATAGCATAAACCATGAGAAAACAGTTTTCCCTTTTGATCTGAAAGCTGGCTGGTAAGCAAAAGTACAACAGCATCTTCATGCTGATTCATCTGCCTGCCAGATTCCTTAGCACAGGGAGAATGCATTTACTCTCCCTGGAGCACCTCTTTTGTTTTTAAATACCGACTTTCATAGACTTGTGCTCACATGCTCCCCTCAGTGCCTGAAATGTGGCTCCTCTACTTGCCTGTGACCTCAGTAGCCTCATGTTGCTGCTTTCAGAGAGTGGCCAGACATCGTCTTCTGGTATGGGGAGAGCTGCTAGATATGGGCTTTAACTGCAAAATACCATGATGACACCCTAGTGCACCAACCTCTGCTGGAGTAGGGAAGTTTTGCCTAGTGATGGGTGGACTAGCTTTGCCAAGGCTATATGAAAACCTGGTAGTGGCAGGGAAATCAGACTAGGTTTATGATATCCCGCCCTGCCTCCAAGCATGCTACCTAAGATGCAGGTGTTGACAGCTTTTAGCAAACTGTCATCAGTGGGACTGGCTCAACCCGTTGTAAAGTGCTTTGGAAGGGTGGATCTTGTTGAAGATACTTGCTCGTGAGGTAACGTGCACAGATCCTGACTAGCTCCACTCCAGAAAGAAAAAATCAGATCATGGGAGGGAAAGAAAAAAAGATGGGGAGAACGAGGTAAATTTTATGAAAAGAGACTGATTCTGGTCTTCCTTCACTCACCTTCACAAAGCAGAGCGAGTTTGCTGATAAAAAACTCTCATTAATGCTTAAAGTTCTGCTTGGAAAATGCAATGAAACATTTCTGCTTTAACATTCAATCAAAATCCAGCAGCTGTCCCTACCCTGTGCAGGTGTAGATCGAAGAGTGGCATAAAAATACAAACAGCCATCCTTCAGAATGCAGTAGTGCTGAATCCAGATGTCTTTGCCTCTGTCCAGCTGGTGGAGAAGCCCCAGACACTCTGGGTTTTTGATAGCCAAGGGTGGAAGTGTAGTGTTATGCAGCGTGACATCTACCCACACATGGTTCTGTAAAGTAAGCATGCAATAAAAAGCTCTGGTAATAAATTAAAGAGGACCTGCTAGCATGAAAAGACACAAGCTCTAGTCCCCTTCTAGGAAATCAGGCTGTATTGTGGAAATAATTTGAAAAGTCAAAGCTGAAAATGCAATTAGAAATGGCTATGTTTGATTGCATATAGATCCCAACTTCTACTTCCTTATTACAATAATAACTTGTCTTTATGCATCTATTTTGTTTTTCAGGACAAGTTTTGCTGGTAGAAAAAGGATTATTTCAAAGCTGTATGAAGAAGCTTTTTTTTAAAAAATATAGTCTTGTTAATTGTCTGAACTTTATCAGTCTTTACTTTGTGTAATATAGCAAGACAAGTTTCACCATCTCTGTCTTCCAGAGAAAATGTGGTGGTGTTTGAGGACAGAGTACAGTACTCAGACTTGGATGGAAGCACTACCACAACAAACAAAATGTTTAAAGAAGCCTTTCCACCCTTTCTGGAAAGCAGAGACTTTTTCATTACTAAAATTATCCTGTTGTCATTTACAGGTGAATAAAAAAGTCAACCCATGAAACATTGCCATTGTATAGGCTAGTTGTACAATAAGAGAATCTAAAAAGGAGATGAGGAAAACAAAAACCCTGCTGTTTAATAAGACCAATTTGTCTATTGTGAAATTAAAACACTTCTCTTTTAAATCTGAGAGGAGTTAGGAATTCAGCTCTTAGTGTGTTTTACTCATTTGCAATACATATTTCAAATTCTACATCAACCAGTGTCATTGTAATTTGAAATCCATGGGAAGAATCTGCGCAGTAGCAACAGCATCCTGTTTATTTCCATAGGGGTTTTCTTTTGCATTTATTTGTGACATTTCTTTAGTATCCCTGATAAAGCAATGACGGAAAAAAGACTTGGCACAATATAGCTAGCCGTATTCTTTGTTATGAATGGGAAACCTTATAGATTCATTAAGATGACATAATCTCAGTATGTCGGTCAGTTGTAAGCCCTACTGTAACACACTAGCTATTGCAATACATCAGTAAAAAACAGTATAGCAAAAAAAAAAAAAAAAAACTATTTTTTTCTGGTCAACTGAATAGGAAATTCAATTACAAGAAAGGAACAACTACAGTGTTCCTTAAGAAGATGACATAATCTCAGTATGTCGGTCAGTTAGATCAGTATTGTAAGCCCTACTGTAACACACTAGCTATTGCAATACATCAGTAAAAAACAGTATAGCAAAAAAAAAAAAGAAAAATCTATTTTTTTCTGGTCAACTGAATAGGAAATTCAATTACAAGAAAGGAACAACTACAGTGTTCCTTAAGAACAGATGTTAGGCAATGAAAGTAATGTAATAAATAAAACATTTCTTTCAGAAAATACTGTTTGCTGAAAGACAAAATTCAAAAAAATAAAGCAATCAAAAATAAGATGCAGTAGCACAAAAAGGAGCCAGCTTATTGTATTGTTAATGAGTTAATGCTTGAGAGACCCTTCCGTGTATATAATATTAGAAGTTTTCATCCAGCAAGTTATTTTTGCAAGTTACACTGAAGAATTACTCTTTTGATGTGTTTTCTTCAGTGTATGCTGTATTCTTCTATATGCCTGTATCCGCTTTTTTTTTTTGGCTCAGGCTATTTTTGGGGGATTATTTTGGCTAGGGTACACACTTCAAATTGTTCGATTTGTTCTTGCTGTTTTCAGGTATTTGGATTACTGTGTATTCTTTTAAGAAACACTGCCAGGTAGAATATTCTGGTAAACAAATTTGATTTTGCACTAACAATCTTACCTGAAAGTTCAAGCCAAAATAAATATATGTTTGATTAATTTTGTTTCAGTGAAAAAGGAATTAAAGTAACAATAAACACCTCCTCTCACTGTTTGGAAACTCGTCACCAAGGCACATTGCTGAAGGAGTCACTAATGCTCCCCAAGATGAGAGAAGGAAAGTAAATTTCTATTTTCTTTTTTTTCTTTTCTTCTTTTTGCATTGTATTATTGCAGGTTGTAATTTGTATTTTGCAATTTTCTTTTTTTTTTTGCTGATTATTTTATTTCATCTGCAAAAAAGGTAGACCCTCATACTCACTCTGCACTTGAGTCTTAAATTCTTTCTAAAAACCAAACGGGTTCAGTAGTTTAATCTTTTTTAAAAAATATTTTACAGATCAACAGCGTATTTTTATAATTGTGCTTTGCCTAATGGAGGAAAGAATAAGAATGATGGGGCCAGAAAAGGGCAGGCTAAAGTGGTTTCAAACCCTGTGCTTCCAATCCTGGAAGCAGTAAAATTAGCTTTGCTGTTCCCAGTTCAGGGGTCAGGGACTATTCATACTAAATTATGTTGGGCTGAGCAAGGTCTCTCTGTAGCAGCACAAGATCAATTATGGCTATGTTTCTCCCACATATAAAGGCCAGCAGACAGTATAGCTCTATAAGAAGATAAGTCAAAATTTACCAGCTAACTCGCGTTTCTTTGTCTCTGAAAATACAGAAAAGAACTCAGCAACACTTCCTCCCCACCACCCCCTTCCTAATATTTTGTCTGAAAAAGCAGGTAGCATGCGACCAAGGCAGTATTTCAGGGAATACTTAAGAAGATACAGCCCTTCTCTCTCTTTATTTCAAGTAATCTTACCTAGGGCCAAATGTGAGGTTGTGAGAATTGTCTCTCCTTCCCCTCCCTTCCCACTAACCTCATTTTAGGTTATGTTTCTGAACCAGTTTAAAGCTGCTGCTATCTCTAAAGTGAGCTTTTCATTCATTTCGCCACATTTGCTGAGTCACAATAATGCCTGTATATGGCTTTTGGATTTATGCTGATTCATGTCTAGGCAGCCCAAGACAAAAGTATGCAGCATCCATGTTGCTGTCTTCACCTGGTTATGTACATCCACTGTCTCTCAGTTTTCTGCACAGTCTGCAATAGACATGCTTCTCTTATAAATAAAGCATTACCTGATGGACAGGATGCACTGCTTTATCCATAGCCTCCAGCCACCTGTAATGTCACAAAAAATGAGAATAACTTTGGTAGAACAGAATACATGTGCTTCGCTGCCTCTTTTAAGTCTTGTTGACATAGACAGCATTTAAAGGGATGTGCAATTTTCATGACACATTCAAAGCTTCAAGGTAGGAAAATAGTGGAATAAATCTAAATAAACATTGCTAACTCTCAGAAAAATGAGTCTCAAAGCTTGCTGTGTAACACTGTAATAAATTAAGACAATGTTGCAGAAAAGGAATCTATGTAATGTGAATATAGTTCAACATGTCAGGCTAAATGATCACTCATCTTGTGTTTTTGTTATATATAGATAAAGAATTTGTGGCAAACATCAAGAATCCTGAAATTAGAGTATAAAGCAAGATATTTCTTGTCAAAGTTTTTTTTTTTTTTTTTGTGCTACGGATGGTATAGAATTTGGAAGTGGAAAATGCTCTGATATTACAATGGTGGGTGCTATGTTAAGTGGTAAGATGTTATAAAAAATGGGTGGATGAATACCAAATGTCATCCTACTTCATAGCTTTGTGGTTTTGATAATTCACAATAAAACAAGGAGGGAAAAAACCATCAGATTTTAGTACATTTTGAAATCAAAGCCTAAGAGGTAGTTACTTGTGTTTTGGGTAATTTTAATCTCTTTATTCTGTCAGCTATACTCTTTGGGAAATGCAAAATGAATATTTTTTAAGTATAACTCTGAGTCAAACCCAAACTCACTGCCTCTTAATAGAATCGACATGATATTGTGTCATACTTGCATATTAAAATATTAAACTGATAATATGACAGGATGTCAGAAAAGAAAAAAGAAGATTGGATTGTATCTATTACTAGCACTGTCCTTGTTGGGCAGAAAAGAGATCATTCAGGTGAAACGAGCTTCTTACACAGGAAGATTTACACTTTCATTTGATATAACAGCGGTGGCGAAGACATGAGAAAATCAATGAAGATTTTTTTTTTCTGGAGATATATCAAGAATTCAGGAAGATCTTGAGTAAAGCATGAATATTAAAAGCTTAATGAAAAAAGTTATCATTAAAAGTTTTGTGAAGCTGAATAATTATTTTTGAAACTTCTGCAAACAAAAATTAGAAACACCGTCTTCTATCAAGTAGCTGACAGATCTTTTTTTTCACTCACTGATCAAGACAGTTATTGTGAACATCCTCCAAAATTTCAGAATCCCTCTCCCTAGACCTGAACAATAAAACTGACCTGGTAATATGAAAGATCACTTACCTCTTCATTTCTTGGTTGGAAGTTGCACAGAAGTAGAAAATCCTGTTTCCACTTTGAGGTACGCATTTAAAAACAAATGGTTTACCCAGACTGGTGTCAACACCAATTTCCGCTCCTTCCAACTTCATTACTTCCAGGGGTCTGCACTTCCCTTCATCCTGTAATAAGAGAGGAGTACCAAAGTTCAGAACTTATACGAAACATATCCCTGTGAGATGGGGATAAACTCAGGGAATATTTGAAGGTGTAGAAGTTGGTGATAAGTTCTTATGATTTTGTACTATCATATGGTTTAATGATCAGCAGACCCACAAAACACAAAATACACACTGCACTCGCAAAAGATTAACTAGTCAAACTGGTTTAAATTTGCATCTCTATTTTTGCTATTTTTGCTGTCCCTTTATTTTTTTTTGTTCATCGGAAGTCATATCTGCATGCAGAAACCTCGCTAGATATTTGTAAATATTCCAGCTTTTGAGGGTGCATCTGAATGAGAGTGGGATTTTCAAAGTGCACTTAAGAATTGAGGAGCATAAGTCTCTTTACGAAGAAACACTGCTTGCAGTCTGGTTTTATGCTGAAAACCTCACCTTATATATGCAGATAGAGGGAACAAAGGCTTAGATTCAGAAAGCAGTGAGCATAATCTAAAAGGCTGGGTTTCAGTTCCTTTGCATATTTGCTCTAAGTATCATTATGTTCATAACCCTTCCCATTCATTTCAGACAACATTCAGTGGAATGCATTTCAAAACCTTTTGTACTCCTGATTGAGTTAAAGCTCTTTGAGACTGACGGACACTGTCAGTGTCTTTCTCTGTGGTTAGTTATAAGAAACCATTAAGCGCCTTATTGTAAGTAGGTAGGTGAAGCATTTCCTCCCCCAACTTTCCCAGCTTAGGTTACCTCAAGTGCATGTCTGTGGTGGATGTATTCCCTCACTCACAGGCCATTCAATACAGGGTGCAACTCACCTCTCTGGGACACACAACAACACACTGGAAAAGCCAAATGCAGACTGTGAGAAGTAATGTACCAGAAAGAATGGTAGTGTGCTAGAAAGCAGATGAGAAACACTGGCTAGATCAGGAAACTGCCAGTGGAAAGTGTAAAGACAGTCACCCCTAGGTCACTGTTTCAGACTGGTTTCAGGTCAGTTGTGGCATGACTGATATTTGGACTGTTTTTCAAATATGTCTTCCTGGATGTGCCCCTGTGTTCTTAAACTACACATCTCTTAAATGAGACAGGAAAGTTAACTCTTTTTTTCTTTTTGCTGCTTTTTTTCTAACTAGCCTATCTTTCTTCATCGCAGCTGACCTGGCCACAACCCTCTCTGGCACTCAGGCATTTCACCATCTTTTATTTCCTGGTTTTGTCTGACCAGCTTCCCCTGGAGGTCTGGTGCTTCTTGCTTAGTAGCATCTCTATAATCTTTCCATCCCTGTCTCTTTATTTTTTTTTTTTTTAATCACTGTGCTTTGTGGTAGGCTCATTGCTTGTATATGTAGGAAATTACACCTAGAGCCTGTTGCATTTCTTCTTTGAGCTGGGCAAATTGGTGCAGAGGAGAGACAAAAGCTTTATGTCTTTCCCCCCTACATCACTTTTGTTTCCCCTTGAGGAAAGGAACTTGCATACGTCAGTGAACAGATAGCTCTAGACTCCACAACTGTTTGTATGGTATTTTACGTCAGTAGAGCTGAATTTATTCTGGTTTTAATTTTGTTTTGCTTTAAACAATTTACATCTAAAGTAGAGAGAGTAGAAACATACTGAAGAGCAAGACAACAGGGGGAAAAAGTGTAAAAACTCCTCGGATTTGAAGAACCTAATCATCCTACACCTAACTCTATTGGCTGTCAGATGAAGTACAATCAGGTGGTCTTGTCATGTGAATAATTTTCACATTCCAGTTGGTTAATTTGTTAAGGTTGAGTAATTTGCTGCAATTAATTGGACAAAAGGTAATGAACAGTTTGCAGGACCAAGACTCACATGAAGAACTACTGATTGGGTTTCAATTTTGAACAACTTGACTCAGGTCAAATAATATTTCAGATTATGACTCCTTCTCTGGGTCAGGGTATGCAGTCTCTTAGTAGGCCAAACTTGCATATCATATCAGCCAGCATTATTTCTCATTTATTAATAGAAATAATACAGTGGAAGTATTGGCAACTTTGGATTCAGCAGCTCCTAACATAAATTGAAAAATATATCCTGGAACCACGGAAGCTATGGAAAATGTAGAGAATGTATAGAATTTACCAGTTGTAAATAATGTTGCAGCTTCAAGACTATAATGATAAAGCTTCAAGAAAGAATGAAGAACAAATAGATGTGGCATCTTTATGAGCAATGGCTCAGACCTGAATCTGTTTATACCTAAGCCTTTTGTATAAAGAGCTTAGGCTTAGCAAGGAACGCACAGGCTTGTTCAAACGAGGAACTGAATGTTTGTCATAGATTGATATAATGTAAAGGGTCCACATATGGCAGGCCAGGAATATCTTTCTTGATATAATAATTGGACTCTGTATATACCACAGACATTAAAATAACTGAAAAACATTTTTTTCGTCTATTTTACTGAGAACAGTCTTAAAGGTGCACACAAGAAACCAGAAGCATGTACTGTAGTGTCTGAGTTGCAAAATCTTTGAAAATATGCTTTCTGTAAAATGTCCTGTTCCACTATACAGAGAAGACAATCATAGAAAAAAAAGGGAACATATAAGTCTGCATTTAAATTTCCTGTCTATGTTTAGGAAGGTTCTGTGAGGCCTGGATTCAAAGCAATGTATCCTGATGTGAATGAAGGGTAAATGGAGGACTGGTATCCAGCTGTTTATATGAGGTGTGTAAATGTTGCTGTTAAATCTTAATTGGAATAAAAAGAAATAGCAAATTGTAATACCAGGTGTTCTAAATAAGGCAGAGGGCGAGAAAGAAATAATTCACAAACACAGACATACGCTAATAGACAACTAAGGAACAGCAATTATTTCCTTCACAGTGACACCACTATTTAAAGAATATTCAATGAAGAAGACATTCTTCTGTTGAGAAAGCATGAAGGTTATAGATCCCTTTGAATGTAAGGAGCACTGTGTAATTATCTGAGCAATGCTCAATTGCTAGTGAGCTGGCTGCTTTCAAGCACAATAAACAGAGAAGACAAGATACTGTTGAGCTATTGAAATGGACTGGCTTCATAACAGAAACAGGAATAGGAACTAACATCTGATCATTTAGGTAATGTAAAGGTTGTTTACCAGGCTGAGGTCTATTTGCTTTTTGATGTTAAGAATACCACATCTTTGTTACCACTGCCCTCACCTCAGCTTTGAGAAACTTTGCCTTAGTTACTCATACTATGCCTGAATGCTTCCTAGAGGCAGTAAACCTGTGAGCCTAAGAAATCCAAACCACAATTCTTTTTTAAGATGACATTGTTTTATATACAATCATAACGAAGACTGACAAAAATCACATCCCTCTCCTTCACTGCTGCACTGTGTTCAGTGAGATTACTTCTCAAGACTATGTGTTGCAGTTTTCTAAGAGTGTGTTTCAGACCATTACAACCACGAATTATCACAAATGCCATTTCTCTGAGGCTTGGGATGCACATGAAGGTGAATTTGCTCTGTTTTCACAGGTCTGTCCCTTGATATGTCTGACTCTCTAAAGTGTGTTCTTTTCTACTGTCAGGACAGTGATTTCCATCTTAGCTCCTCTTAGAACTTAATTGTCATACTTCCTTCTCATTACAGTTCCTTCTTTTGATTTTCCTGCTTTGAGTCCATACGATATGCTGGCAGCAAACTCATACTCTTTAGATATTTATTCTTAAATACTATTGTTCCATGTCATTATTAGCTGAGAGAACTGGAATGTGAAATGGAATAAAAGACAAATAAATGTAACATGATGACCTGACAGAGCTGATTTGATTGGAATATATCAGTCTTTGATTTCTGGAAAGGAAGTCTGCAAAGGAAATACAGTGATTACATTCTTTTGTCTGGAGGCAGTCATCTTGTATGGAGCTACTCAATGATATTTACTTCATATTTTCCTTTCCAGGTACTAGATTGATTATCTGTCTCACTATCCTCTTTCCCAGAGTCTATTTATGGCAAACGGACAGGAAATAAATCCTAGAACCATAGAAAGACACAAAATAGAGGAGGTAGGGCATAGCTACAAACACGATCTTTGTTAATTCTTTACATTTTATCGACTCTACCTTTTTTTAATTCTGCTTTGACCCACAAAAATTACTTATTATACATTTTTTTAACATAGATAGCAAGAAAGCAATGATGAATTGAAAGTAGGAAATTCTGGTTTTGGCTAGCATTTTAAATGAATTTGTAAATTCCGGAATTAGCTGAGCTCCTTATGTGATGGATATTTGTAATGAGGAATTTTGGGAAACATGTTTTTGGCTATTATGCTTTCTTTATCCTTGTGTTTTCCTACTGAGCCTAGAATGCTTTTAGGTCTTTAGCAGGTACATCCTGATCATAGAGGAATGAATGCTCCACAGTCTTTAAAGCTCTTATTCACACATTTGTTCCTGGATCCCAGGAGTTATATTCCTTCTTTTTAATAGTTTTGCAAGACCAGTGTTTTTTATCCTGGTCCTGAAGGCTACAGCATATTGTAAAGTTTCCGAGTTAGCTGTCAGGTTCTAAAGGTGACTTGGTGATGGCAGCTCAGAGATCTGTGTGAACTTATTTAACCTGTTGAGGTGATGCTTTACTGCTGTGCCTAGATTACTCGTCTTACTGGTCTCATAAAGCTGCTTAAGGTTTCTCTGTCCTACACTGAAGTCTTCACCATAGACATTTTGTGGTGATTTTGAAGTCATTTTACTGTGCTGAACAGAAAATGATAGTTTTAGAGGAGCAGACAATACGATCTGCAAAAAAAAAAAAAAATCAATGTTTGGCTATGCTAAGCTTTTAGCATTACCTGAAAACATGTGTTAAGTTCAAGCACAAGAAATTTGATTGCTTATACTTGCCTGTCTATCTCCTATCACCATCTCCTCACAACGTCCAGATTTTCTTTAGGAGAAAAACCGGACATATTGGCAAAGAAGGAAATAGCACGTTCAAGAAGATCCAGGGTTCTGGACAATGGGGCATCAGAACTATAGAGTGTCAAGTGGAACTGGACTAAGTTGCTAAGTGTATACAAAAATACTATAAATCATATTTCCACTGATCTCAGTAATTTACACAGAGCAAGGTTCTTATCCAATGTGCCAATACTTCTGCAATGAGGTAGCAAAAAGAGCTATGTCTGCTGATGTGAAAAATATGGTTTAGCTACTTTTATGGATTGTAGAGACAAGGTCAGTGGCCACATCTGTTTGAGGGAAAAGAAAATTACTTTGTAAAGTAACTGAATCTGTTGCAACAGATACCACTTCACCAATATGTGAACGGAGAGAGTTGAGTCTGAAAGAGCAGCAATTATACAGGTGAGTCAACGTGTAAAATGCCCTAGAAACATCAATCTCTTTTTTGATGCAGATGGAAAAAGGAAAACAGGATAGATAATTTCTGCCTGTGAAAAAAGAAAATAACTCTGTGTTTGTTGATATGGACTAAAGAGAAGATGAAACACCTTTTCCTTTCTTCACAACAAAACATTATATGCACCCCTGTCTGGTTGTCTTCTTACATACGTGGAAATCAGGCATGACCTTCCCAGGTTGTGCATGTAAATGTACATGTAAACGTAAAATGTTCTTAACATCAGAATCAAGACCTGAAAATTGATGATTCTGGCTAGTTTGTTGGATATTGACATGCAGATTATCCCAAAATATTTTTGTCTCCCTGAATTATTCTTGCCTTCCATGAACTGTTCCAAAGAATGTATTATATCCATTAAGCAGAAAAAAAAATTTCCCGTGAGTGAGGCAAGGCCTGGAACATAATGTTTCCAACTTAATCATCCCGCTGACATGTTACATAAATGTTGAGTAAAACTAAGAACATTATTTGTAATTCCCTTAGAAAAGAAAGTGGGATGAGCAGCATCTGTATGCATTGTTTTCCTGATATCTTCCCTGATAGAAAATATACTAAAAGAAAGAAGTTCCTACGAGCCTAACTGAGTTCCCTCTTACTTCATCTGGGCAACAGATCTCTCAGTAGTGGAGAATTGTATTTATATTTAAGTATCCTTCTTTCTGTCTTACTAAATGACTCTTCAGAGTACTCTGTAAGCACACGAGGGAGTAAAGAAGGTCCTTGTGCTTTCAGTTGCTAAAATGGCACTGCAATATTTCAGATTATTCTTTGGAATTCAGAGACAAAGAGAGAGCAGCTGGGAAAAAATGGTATTAAATAACTTTAAAAGTGGTTGAATGGCACTAGTCTTGGGTAATGCAAGAAAATAAGCAGTTGTTACTTCTACAAAATGTTTATGCACTGGTTTAAATTTATTGTTTCTATTCAAGAAAAAGCAAATGCATGTTTTCAGTAGCTAAAGAGCCTGCTATTAGAATATAAGATCTATATGATTGAAATAGTTAATTTTTTCAGTGCAGTGAATAAGCAAAAGCTAGCTAGAAAAGGATAGGCTTGAAATTAAACCTGCTAGTTGAAAGAAATACAAGAAAATTTAATTAAATATTTTATTAATGTAAGATTATGAAACACCTTCTAATCCTCAGTCCAACTTATCTAACACTTCAACTTCAGAGGTACTTAATCGTTTGGAAAACGAAGAGTGTTTAAAAGGCATAACTAGATTTTTTTTTTTTCCACATTTCAGGAGTTTGACGAAGAACTTGATTAGGGTAAAATAAAAACTTCCGTTCAAAAAAGTGTTCCTATGTGTTTATATCCTTTTTAGTCTGTGATTTGTTTGGTTGGTTTTGTTTTGACACCAGAACAGGTAGTGTTGAAATAATGATGGAAAGCCACACTACTTTGTTGTATACCCAATGGTTCTGCAGCATAACTCTGATTAGATGGCTGGTGTGTATGTGTCCTGGTGTAATACAAAATCAGTTTGATTGACATATGGAACAAACCAGTTCCGGTGTTCCTGCCCCCGCACGTCACTGCCTCTCACTGGCTGTGGAGCAACTTGGTGGGACGATGTCTCTTTTGGAAGCTGCGTACAGAGAGCGAGAGACCTCCTGCCCTGGGACGTTGTCACAGTTCCAACAGCTGCTGTTGAGGGGACTGGTTGTTGCTGACTGACAATCCTGCTTGGTGCTGCTTGCTCCTCTCTGCCGGCCAGTATCTCCTGCTGCCGCTCGGACTGCTGCCTTTCACCCCAGAGCCATCCTGCGTGGCGCTGCTGCGGT
>NW_010422814.1:15594-18012 GCF_000710305.1 Buceros rhinoceros silvestris | reverse complement strand
CCCCCGCCCGCCTGCTGCTGCGCCCCAGCCCGGCAGGACCTGGTGGGGGGGCCCCAGCCCCAGCTCGAGGCTGCCTGCCATGGCCACTAACTGGCCGTTTGCCCGCTGTTTGACCGTCGCCGCACCAGATCCCTGCACCTTGCACATACTTGTTAATATCTTCTTGTTGTTTATTGTTCGTATTTTTCAGTCATTGTTAAAATAGTTTAGTTTCCTCAACTGAGGCCTCACCCACTTACTTTATCTTTCCCTTTTACCTCTCTCCTAACCCTTTTTCTCCTGAAACAGTGAAGAGGCTGGTTGGAGAGAGAGGATTTGTCCTGTTATTTGGCCCTGCCTCAGCCAAACTTGTGACAGTATGTCATGGCATATGCAGAGAAATAAGCCTACCAGATTTTCTGCTGGAAATGTCAGGCGAATAGAGAATTCTAGAAAAGCAAGCTCTTACTATAATTTTAAATTACTTTTCACAAAATGTCTTTTTCCAACTGAAGTGTTTGGTTTTGATCAAGAAGCTTAAATGTTGAAAGCTCGATTAATATTCATTTGGATGTGAAACTGCAGTGCCTCATATGAATTCTTTATTTTAACATTATTATCCATGAAAAACTATGCTCAGACTCACCAGAAGGAGGGACCAGAATGTGGGAGGGGGGCTGGGGGGTTGGTATTTGGAGATCTTGAACAATGGAGAAAGACTGATACATGCAGTCCTTCAAGTGCTGTCCGTGGGAAGAATTGTATCAGCATTTTTAAGATAAAAATAATTTGGATCCTAGTTTTTTCTATCAAGAAAAACAGTTCAAGTGAGGAGTTTACTGTTGTGGCTCCCCTATTCACATAAACATGACCAAGCAGACCGATATATATAAGCAAAAAATAAAATAAATAGATGAAAAGGTGGGAGATTGATATATGAAATAGAGATGACATAGTAGAAAAAAAAATAAAGGTAGATTACTAATCAGGAGTGAAGCCTGTAGTATTAGCTTCTCTGTTGTCTTGTGTTGTTGAACTTGCTTAAAACTATCTTGTTGTCCAGTTCTTATTCACGTTTATTGCAACATTGTGCTGATACGTCTACATATGTACATGCATGCATGTACATCTACGTCCTCTGTATGGTGAGTTGATCAAAATGTGTGTGATCAATGTTAGTGAAGGTAAAAACTATTTACAGGTCAAGGACTTGGTGCCATGCTCACATTCTCACATAGTTTTTAATTAAGGGTGTATTTCACTGGAATGTGTTCAAATTGCACGTTGGAGAGAAACACGATTCTACCTGTTTCTAACCAGCTGGTGTTTCCACTGATGTCCTTCCAAGGTTAGCTAGGAGGCTACATCGTGATAGAAGTGATAAATCCCTCACCAAGGCAAATTTTCTCAGCTTCATTGTTTCCTTGAAATCAGGTTAAAATGAATACTAAGTGGATGACCTTGAGTCTTCTTTTAAAAGCGGTTGTTTTACCACAGAAAGCCCTGCACAGACCACAGTCTTTGAAATCAAGATTTGATTTTGTAGACTTAACTTTCTCAATTAATAACTTAAGCATGAAACTCCATATGGGAAGGGATTAGTAGCTAGTAATTACATGCAGCACTTGATGAACTTCTTCACTGACTACTGTAAAATGTTACTGTAAGGGCAGGTAAGCTCACCAGCTGTACTCCAGCCAGGGCCATAAGCCATGTCTGCTGTCTGCATCCCCCACCCCAGGAGTGAACTTTCTATTCTTTTTCTCTTGTTAAATGTAATGTCATTATTTATTGATTTATTTAGCGGCGAATAACTGTGTAGAATACTCAAATGTTTGTAGCTGAGATAATTGTGAAGCCACTGATTTAGGGCCACTAAGACTCACTGTACAACTAGATTATGCCATATTGAAATGGAGCCTTGGGATAAAGCCAAGTAAAATATTTCTCTTCATGAAGCACCTGCTTTACTCCTTTTTTGATGGTTACTGTAGAAGTACTAAGTATTATATATGTCCCTGCTCATGTGACAGAAAACGAAGTGCCACTCTGAAGAAACTGAGCCTTCCAAATACCTCTCTGTGAAAGTCTATAGCTAATTCACACATCAAAAGAAATCTCATGGTCATATCTGTTTAAGAAAATACTTATAATGATATATGGAATACAGTACTCCTACACATCTGAAGCTACTTTATCTCATCCAAAGCCTCCTAGAGGCTCAAAGACTTCTCCTATTCAACTCTCAATGATCAGAACTAAGATATTAAATGTGAACCCATAAAAGCCTAACAGTGTCTATGTCTGTGACAAGGATACAGGAAAGCAGAACTACTCAAGAAGCCTCCTCTATATACCACCTATAGAAACATCTTTAGTGCTGGTGTTGTTCCATAAATACTACAAATCAAGATAATTATCTGTAAATTTGAGCACAAT
>NW_010422814.1:797-15482 GCF_000710305.1 Buceros rhinoceros silvestris | reverse complement strand
GCTGAACTTTGTGGTTCAGGACACAGCTTGCTTCCTCACCAGCCTCTCTCCTTACCTTCTTGTGCTTGTAATAGTGTAGATAGCCATTATGTTTCAGCACAAACCACCTCTTTCTCCAGCCCTTCAATATTGCTGACTGTGTTCGTTTATGCAAATATCCTCGGCAGGTAGGTCTGGGAGTGTTAGGGTAACGGCTGATATCTGATCCCACCACCATAGTCAGGATATCAGGACCTAAAATATTACAGGAAGTGTGTGAAAACATTGGTCAAAACTATATCCAGTCTGTCAATATTTTTTAATAACCCTAGACGATACAGAGCAGGAAGGTAGTATTCTATCCCAGGCCCTTCTCCTTCCAGTGTAGCTTCTAGAAGTAGCAAGGAGAAAAGCAGCCTAGGAGACAGTCAAATCCAGCAATGTCCAGGCTTCTTGAAACAGAAATTCAGGAATGAAACTGATTTTGTGTTGAGGACTAATAATGGTGCCAGCTATCTGAAGACACTTCTTAAAACAATTTTTGTGACCTGCCTTTGCAAGCAGCATTTTAGATGTTGCATATTTTATCAGTTTAGAGAAGTGGTTGGATTTCATTGCTCAGTCGGGTGCACATAAACTGGGGTTTATACAAAAATTTATGAGAATGCTCTTTGGTGTACCTTCAGTCTCTATTATCTTAGAATTCTTTCTTTTCTGTATCTTGGAGTATAATAACCTTTTCTGCTATCTGTGCCCCTCACTGAGGGGACTTGATATTGGAAGCTAAACTGCACCAAAGTATTTACTTATCACTTGAAAGAGGTAAGTGCTCAAAGGAGATGTTGGGTTGCAAGATTGTCCAAAAATGTGTTATTGTTATCAACAATGAGGTATAATTTCATAATATTTGCTGATGCTATCAATGCATATATGGCTTTAACCCTAAAGGCGTGAATCAGATACTACATTAGAGCAGGTGGCAAGTCTTTAATAAGAACTGAGAAATGTGATATGACACATTTTTATTTACAAAAAGCATTTGCTGGATTTCTCTTCTGGGGACATTTGAATTTGAATTGCTGTCTATATGCCAAGATTTAGAGTAGGGGGTATTCTCTGAGGAGTTAAAATACTCAGTAATCAGAGATTTACCTACTAAAAGACTTGACATACTCTTAAGTATAGTAGTGTGAATGGCATCTCTATAATTAACTTGCTGTATGTCAAGTTAAATTTGTCACTGTGTTGTAAAAACATATTAATTTATTGAATTTCCTGTGAGCCTTTGTCAAAACAATACCTAGGATAAATAAAAGAATGGCAGTTGATTAACTTTCAGCATGAAAACATAAGTATCTTTGGGTTTTAGTAATCATAATCTAGGAATAATACGTATGATTAATACTGCTGACTCCTTGTTTCTCTGGTGCTGCAAAAAGATGTCTCTTGAAATAAATAATCTCTCTGCTCTCCTGACTAGACTTCAGGTCTCGGTGGCACAGAAATAACTGCTGAATGCACTGAACCAAGCTGTAAAGTCTCTACCTGAGGAAGCACCAGGCACAAATAAGGTATTGGTGTCTCTGCAGTCACTTCCGGAACTTTCTAGGTCAATTCCCTTAAGGCAGGAAAGCTAAAAGTGTTACTGTCACATGTGCTCTTTAAGAAGTATTTCCTATGTCAGTTTTCTTTTGTGTTCCTGGCAAGGTCCAGATAAAACATGACTTAGACATTACTATCATATTAAATACTAATGTATTAAAGCATTAATCAAGATTTCTTTTGCATCCATCACCCAAACTGTCTGGATGTATTTGGAGCATTGTGCAGCAATCCTGAGCCATCTGTATAATTCACTGCATCTCAAACTTACCTTTCCTTGCCAGATTGGCAGCTTCTGAATGTGGCATGCAAGTGACATCAGTTCCATTGACTGCTATCAGAATATCCCCAACCTGAAGCCCTGCTTCTTCAGCTGCACTGTCTGGAACAAAAAAAGAAACATTTTGTTTAGAGTTAGTGTATCAAGCATGTCCGTGTTTCTCTTTCTGGTTAAAAGAATTTGGCTATAGTATTTTGTGGGTTTTGTCTTAAGGGGAAAATAACATAGCAAGTGAACACAAAAAAGGGACTGAATCAGATTTGTTAATATATCAACCTTTTATTTGTTAAGTGTTGCAAAGCACACGGACTACTAATAGTAGGACTAAAATAGTGCTGAGACACATACCAGGCAGGAATGGAGAAAATTAGGGAGCTGAAAAATATGATCCATTCACGGGCATCCAACACACAGTTAATTAAATCCCAGTTGCAAACTTTTTGGAGACAGTTTTTCCCTTCTCATTTATAATTAAGCATTCCTAATGTACTGTGAAAAAATGTGGAAAATATTGTTCCAGTCCATACTACTTAATGTATATTTTAAAAGATTTTTGGACCCTATCACGGAGTAAATATGATCGTTCAGTGTATTTCTGAGGATGCTTAGAAGTTGTAAGGAAAAATTAGTAGAAGCTTAATTACAAACAGACATAAAAAAGCCATGGTTCACCCTCATGTGTATTACAAGTCATATGCAAATCTGTAAATGCCAGCACATTTTGCTTTGTGCTGCCCTTGAGGATCTCATGCAGGACCTTATGATCATAAGCGGTCTTTAAATTATTATTAAAATAATGTCTCAGTGTGCAATCAAAAAGCGATGCAAATGCAATTTTTATTCCCTCCTGGAGTTTAATGGTGACCCTATTTAGTAACTCAGTGGGTAGCTTTTAAAATGATGGCTTTAGCTAACAGCTTTCCAAGAGTTGTCAGAAAGCTGGACAATATAATACATAAGGCTGGTAAGTGACGGAGCTATTCACAGATGCTTGCTAGAGGGCATGCACTAGCATTTTTGGTCTAGGATGACATTTTTCATTAAATCTGGCTCTGGTGGTGGATATCTATCAGGGTCTCCAATACCTTCTGCTCCTTCTTTGATTCTACTGTGTCCATCTTGCGATGCAGAGAGCAGTACAGCAAGTACTCTAGCTTGGATGAACCAAGGTCTTAGGTAGCAGCAAAATGGCTCTGACTCCCTGTGTCTAATTCTCACTGTTGTTACTGACAGAGACAGCTTTTAGCCAGATTTCTAAGCTGCCATTGCACACAGAGCTGATGATTTCAGAGACCTTTCAGTGGTGACTCCCAAGATCTAATTCCTGAGTGTAACTGCCAATGCTGTGTTCTCTGTCATGGAGGTACGGTATAGATATTTTCTCTCTGGAAATTACACTTCATCTTTTCTGAAGCTCATCTGCCACTTTTTTGCTTGCTCAGTTTTGTAAGTTTCTTCTGGAGTTCCTCACAATCATCAGACTACCCTGCAGAATTTAACAGCACACCTGTTTAGACCTATAAATGGCTCAAAGGAAACACATCCAAGCAGAAGTGTCCCCAGATAATAAGACTTTGGGAAACATTACGATAAGGATCACCGCACCTTCCATTTCAATTTTAAAGGCCTGTTGTCATTAACAGATGTCAGTGCCTGAAAGCTCCGGACTTTACCTCTGGAAAGAGGCTGGATGCTAACACTTGATTAAGGTATCACCTGGCACCGAAGGACACAGACAGTGGAGTTTGGTTTACGCACAGGCATATTGGGGCCCTAAACCTGGTTCCCATGAGCATTTCGAGGACATTGTTAGACACCTAGCACCCACTCACTAATTATGGAAATTATTTATGTACTTCTGTATTACATATTATTACAAAACAGATGTTCTATATATCTATATTACATCATGTTATATTACTAAATATTATATATTTATTTTTACACATTTTTATAGGAGAAGTTAACTAGTACAAACCAAACCTACTTGTGTCAACTTCAGTCACAAGGATAGGCCTTGAGAACTGGATCCTGAAACCCCAAGGGTAACTGCCAGTTCCTTTAGCAATCTTCACTGTTCTTTCACGAACTGCAAAATAGGAAAAAAAAGTCCCTTTTTCGCCACAAGTCGAGTTGAATTTAACAAGCAGAATCCTGTTTTCAAAACTTTTAATCTATAGGTAATAACAGTTACTGTTTCTGCAAAAGGCTGGAATATATCACTCCTAGCACTTTGATGCTGCCCCTCTCTCAGTTGGTTCCCCCTCCTCCAGGACTGATGGAATGCCATTCATGTTAGGGCAAACACACAGAGCATCAATGAAGGGTACTTTCATCAGCAGTTTAAGTGAAGTGCCTGGACTTCCTAACGAAGAGGTGGAGAAGCATTCAGATACTACACTCTGCTGACAGCATTCTGGGAGATAAAAGCAATCCTTCTCTCTGTAACAGATCTCTAAGCTGCAAATTCTAAATGGTCAAACAAGATTAAATATTTCCTGTAGTTTCATTCTTTTTAAATTTTAGAAGATCTCTGTCTTTTGGATACTGATTCTTTTCCTTTCATCTCACCTTCCCTGTCCACATCTCACTCCCACTGCTTCCCAGTTCTGTAGTCCAATCCCCCACCACACTGGCATCTCCTGCCACCAGTGGCTGCGTGAAGTGAAATGTCTTTCAAGTCAGCGGAATCTAACATGTAAAAGGACCAGCCTCAGTAAAAAGGAAGAAAAGGGTCTAACTGCCTACTTCCAACATTTTCTTAGGGTCTAGTATTATTATCCTGTCTCAGATTGTCTGGCTCATTAGTAAACTGTATACTCATTAAGCACGCCAGTGTAAGTTTGAATATTCAGTGTGTACTTTTGACGATTTGACTGTCTTACTGTGTTTGTTTAATGGAGGATAATTTAATAATAATTTATGACAGCTGTTTTATCTTCAAATTATGTAATATTTGGCAGATAGAAATTGCTTTACAGGTTACTTTACTAGCAGGCCAGTTGTCATTACCTGTCCAAAAGAGCATAGATACTTCAACATCTACTTTAAATATCTTGCTGGATTTCTGAGCTCTCCCCTGGAAAAATTCAAAGTGGGTCTCCAGAATATTCTTATGGATTTTAAGGAAGATTTTTCATTTCTAGAGACTTACAGAGGACATTTGTTTCTCTCGTATTGTGAATGATTTATGAGATCCGACAAAGAACAATCTCTCAGAAAGCTACAGGGGCGTTTCAGTTAGTCCTAGTTCTTTGAACTGTGTCACTTTTCAGTGACTTAACATTTGAAAAGTGAAGAAAAACCTCCCACCCCGTGGCAAAGGTTTTTCAATATATCTGTTTGCATGATAGGGCTTAAATTATATTCTGCAAGACAGTAGCAAAATAAGAACTGCTTTTTAATGTTTTTTAATAACCTTTTAGCTTCTTGTTGCTCATTTTCCTTTCTTCAGCATATACCTCCAGTATCTTGTCCAAAATGTTGATGCCCTGGAATCCTCAGAGTACCCAGAATAAATACAGTTTTATGACATTTGTAACCTGTTGCTTTAGACAACTTACTTGCCACTGGTCTAGGCCTTTTGCTGAGACATCTAGGACTATTGTCTGGAGAGACATCATCTCCTCTGAATACCCAGGAAGAAGAATGAAAGTTTTCCGTATAAAAACCTTTGTCCTCATTTTCAGAATGTAGTCCCAGATCTACTGACCGAGCATCCTCTGAATTTACTGTCATGAGGATAAAACAATAAAAAGTTATGTCAGTTGGGAAAACGCATTAAGAACAACAGACCTCGTCCAGACAGAATGGAAGAAGAGCCACAAACTTCTTAATGAACTGCTTCTAATGCCTGTGTTTAGTTCTGCAATTTTGCTGTTGTTGACGGGGCAGCCTGCAAAGATATTCAAATATAAGATCACAATATTGAAAGTTATGGCACATTGAACTTGAATGCCAAGTGAACTCTTAATTCTAAATGGTCAAAACAGAAGCTGCACATCTTTATGAGAAGTCTGTTTTTATTTAATTGTTACGCTTTCTTATGCGGCTCATTTGATTAGGAAACCAAACAAGTTTTCTAGAAATTTAGCATGAGTTCAGTGCATATGGGAAGACAAAAGAGAAGCTTTGATTGACATGTCTCGGCTCCAAAGAGAAGCTGAGATCCTAAGACAAGTTGTTTTCTTCCTGCTTCCCCTCACAAAGACCATGAGAAACCTTTTTCCCTGCACTAAAGGGGAAGAGAAAGAAAGCGGGAGGGGGGCTTAGTCCCACCACTGCCATTTTAACTCATTATGTATATCTACAAAGAAAACTTCCCTCACCGAAAGTAACTGTTTTAGCACAAAATACTTCCTCAGGGAACTGAACATTTCTTCATCTGTGCAAAGTGCTTCTTAGATTATTAAAATAGAAAAAACAGAAGGCAAATGCCGAGTGACTTAAGAAGTACCATGTATGTTCTCTTCTAGACTGAGCAATTCTTGCTTGGGGACTCCATCTGCATGAAATGTAAATTCATTAAGCATTTCATCCTTAAAATTCCTTCCCGTGTGATTCAAGGTGATGATTTTGGTACAGGCTCAAGCGTATGACAAGATGACAGACTTTTAAATTGAGACAGTTACAGCACTGTTACAGTAACTGAAGGGACAGTGAAGGACAATCTAAGCAATAAGCCTGAAGATAAAAGGTTATCTTAGAGTGGTTATCTTAGAGAGGAGAGAAGGACTCCCAGCTCACCATGGTCACCATGGCTTTGACATAACCAAAGTAGTCATCAGGATTATGATTTTTGTTACATCCTCAAAGCTACTGCCATAAGTGATTACCTGTTTGTCTGTACCTTGAGCTTCTCTTAACATTAACTGTATATGGACAAAGATGTTACAATCTTTTTTTTTTTTCAGTCAGATTGTTTGTTTGGTTATAAGAAGGACAGAGGATACTGACTTTCATACTGAAGAATAGTTCTGTCGAATGAAATATGCTTGCTCCTGATGATGACTAAGACACAGACTCAGGTTATGAACTAAATATCAATTTCCTTAGCTGAAAATCCTGTCCAAGTGTCAATCGAATGAAGGAGAAAGAATACAATTGTAAGACTAAAGTACTCACTTGATTCCTCAGTGATTGTGCTGTTTATGGAGCTTCCTCCAGTTGAACTGCATTTTTTGCTGTCTTTGAACTGTTTTCGTCTCCTGGCCCACTGGTCTATTGCTTCTTCCTGGGAACTATCGCTTGCTCTGGTGTCTTTCATCAAAGGCAGCTTTCTGATTTTATTCATTTCTGATTTTAAGTCTAAATTATAACCAGACATTGTTTATGAGGAATGTGTAAGACATCTTAAGCAATTATATTGTTTAAAATGTCCACATTCTAAGTACAAGAATTTCCTAACCAAACATAGAAATTAAAATATCTGTAATAATGAAATTATTAATAAAATACATATTTTAGACTAATTAAGGTCTTCGTGCAGAGAAAAGTACATGTGATTACCTTGTTGTAGTAGTTAAATACCTATGTAGCCATTTGTATGGCACCATTTTTATGCAGAAAGATGTAAATTGTTCATGGATTTTATTTACAAGTGCTCATACATTTTTGAAGCTGTTATCATGTATATATATAAAGTGCTACTTAAAAATCTTGCAAAACACACATGCAGATAAAAGGCGGATACTCTTCTACTTTAGGTTTCTTTCTAGGTAAGGTAGTATAAATTTGTTTGTTGTATTACTATTTTAGCTAAGACAACAGTTGGAAAACAGGCTTTCTGTTAGATTCCATTCTGAAAATGCACCTTCTGGCCAGGGCAGATAGGGAGAAAGCGAGCCCAACCTCAGCAGGCTCCCTAGAGGATTGTGTAAGTGCTCTCTTTGCTCAATAGCCCCTTTTCTGGCTTCAGTCAGATCTCCATCAAAGACTTGTGTCACTGAGCCTGCTTCCCAGGACAGCTGACTATTACTGAGAGTAGTGCCCTTGTGGTGCCCTTTGCATGAGTTCTTAACCATCTGATAATAACTGAGTTCCCACAACACCACCAAACTCCTAGATTCCCTTGACTACTCTCCTCTATCCTGTTTACAACATTCGTATCTCTTTTTCTTCTCTCTTCTAGATGCTGCTAGATGTCGTTAAAAAATGCCACATTTCCTTTCCAGCATCACTGAATTACTGAGACAGGAATTCCACATTGCCCATTGTGTTCAATGTCTTGACTAAGTATGTTGGAATTCCTACTTTTGAAGTGGACTTTGATTCATATTAATAAGTTTTAAAACTTCAAAAGTTTCTAATTCTTTCTAGATGCACACATTTACTCATTTAAGGTAGAACCTCCACAGCATTGCTAAGAGTAACATGAATGGAAAATCAAAATACTATAGGCCAAAAGCTGACCAAAGTTACAGACCAGGTGAGGTGATAGGTAAGGGAGGGAACTTACATAGATAACTTACATAGATAATTCTTAGCAAGGAGCAAAAGGGAAGAGAAGCGACTAAAATAAAAGTGCAAGAAATAGCTACACCTCACTTCTGCACTGTGTGTTTAACCAATCAGTTCTAATGCATGAGAAGAGAGAGTTTTTGAGCTTGCACACTTCCTTCAATGTCTTCTTTCTATACCTAGTTCTAAACATATATCCTCTTAATTAATTCTCTATTTATATTAGTATTTTAGATATTGTTCTATATAGCAATATCTACCTATGAGTATATCTATACAGTCTACATAGACTTCAGGTAATTTTGAAATTTCCATTACCAGTGCCGAACAAGACAACTTTGGGGGACATACCAGAATTTTCTGCAGATATTGTGAACTAAAGAGATTATAAAATCATTCTGATGTTTTTACTAAGATTCTTGAAACATAACCTGATCTAGTTGAAGATGTCCCTGTTCATTGCAGGGTCGTTGGACTAGATGACCTTTAATGGTCCCTTCCAACCCAAATCATTCTATGATTTTATGATTTTCCAATGATAGGAAAGTATGTATTTTTCAACAATATAAAACTCCTAACATCCCAACCTCCAAACCTCCTGGAAACAGTCTTTTCTAAAGAGGATAATCAGAGTTATATTTGCATATAACTTGATTAAAATGAAAAAAAAAAGTGTTTGTAGAGGTATTTTGAAAACACACACGCATATATGTGTGTGTACATATTCACAATGTATAAAGCTTACATTGTAGTGTGCAGTGTTCCAGTACAGCTTTACATTTTTATGATTCAAAACACTCCTTTAAATGACCAGTTACGGATATTTGTATGTGGATAACACAAGGGGAGACAAGAAATTTTGTAAAAACTATTAAAAATAATTCTGTTTCATGTGTAGTTTTCTTGACTACCTAAAGAGAGGAGAAAAAAGGTTAAATGATCCACATGTGAAGGCTCAGCCAGAACTAGGACTGAGGTGTACTTCAAATTCAGTATTTGCTTAGACCACATGGACTCCAAAAAACATATATATGTGGTTTTAAACCATAAACCACATAAACTGAGTTCATGCCACATGGCAACTTCAGAAAACCAGTACCTATTTCGGTGTTTGCTTTCCCACTAGATGTATATGATATGTTGACTGTTTAATGTAGGAAACACTCTTCTTGAGCAAAGCTGCATTAAAATCTTTATTTTTTAAATTTAAGTTACTTGGCTCTACAAGATGTCTCCTAGGATTCTCAACATAGTAACCGCATATCAGAACCAAACGACTAAGCATACCAATATCATCTCTTTGTAACATTACGGTATAGTTTCATTTTCCCAAAAGAGATGTCTCCAAATCAAGAAACCACCCATGCAAAAAGTGTGTAAGTGATAAACTCCAAAAGTCTAATAACACCTACCTTTCTGACTAATCTGTTTTACTGATGATGGGGGAACATCTGCATTATGATGAATATCTTCTTTTATCTCAGTATTTTTCTCAACTTCATCAGAGTTGTATTTGGCTATCGGTGATTGTTGATGTGCTCCAGGCTCTTTCCTTAAGCTATGAATTAACTGTTTACTGTTAATGTTCTCTGGTCTTCCCTTGATGCTTGCATGTTCTGTGAAATTCTCTTTCTTTTCTGTATATGCTGAAGAGGTAGATAATACAGCAGCCTGAGCTGACTCTGTATGGCAATCAGATTCAACAAAGGTATTCCCGGATAGGGAAAAGCTTTCTGATTCATTATTTATTTCATGGTCCTTGGGATCTAATAGCAAGGATGACAGCAAGGATTTTTCTTGTGTACTACAGGGAAGTTTAGGCTCTTTTCTTACTGTGGAGCTGAAAGAATCAGGTATCAATTTAACGTCACCTTGGATGAGTCTTCGTTCTAATTCTCCAGTTATCACAGTCATTACTGACCCTCTCCGTTTCTTTGTTACCTCAGGCTCTGCAGGGGGTGGGTGAACATCTTGCTGTAAACCTGAAAGCTGGTTTGGGTTGCTTTCATTTGATGCATAATTAGTACTTTCCTTGTCATTCATAAGTTCACCCAAAGGGCTTCTAGAATGAGGGTAGACCTGTACCAGCTGAGCTTTGTTCCACAATTCAGTGTGCTTTTCTAGATTGTTATACTCTGGCATCCCTTCTTCTAAAGCATCTTCAGTAGACTCAGAGTCTTCTTCCCATATGGCTATGTTTCTCAGAGGCTCCTCATGCCCATTTTCTTTTTTCTCATTTATAGTACCACTAGAATGAAGACTTTTCATTAACATTTCCTCTGTTTCTCCACCTTGCCCCACATAGTCTGCATAGTCATTCAATAAACAAGCATCATCTAGACTTTCTTCAGGCTCAGATGGATAAATGGTAATATTATGATCAAATGACATGAAAGCATTCTGATATGAAGAATTAAGTCCTCTCAAACTTCTCGGTGAGCAGGCCAAGTCAGGGCACTTAAAAAGTTCTGTGCAGCTGGTATGAACATGTGAGTTCCTGTTGAAAACACCTCCTGCTTTGGTCTCCTTAGGCCATACTTTCAAGGATGGCAATGAATAAAAGCCAGAATCCCTTCTAGGGTGAACTGGTGATGATATGTCAAATGTAGTATCTGGGAAAGACTTTCTTCTTGCTGGTTTTTGCCCTGTGTCTCTGCATTTATCACAGTTATTTCCTTCTTGACCTAATATATTGTTCTTACTGTTACGCTCCCTTTCAGTGTTTGGGTTATTCAAGGTATTACTAGCTACAAGGCAATTTGTATTATTTATTTTTGAGAAAAGTACTTGATCTTCTGAAAAATCTTCCTTTACATTGGTATGGTCTTTATAGTCCTTTTTATTATATTTACAGAAATAATTTTCTTCCCCACAAATTCTCAAGGCTGTAGGGAGGCTGTCAGATTCCTTTCTATCATTAACAGGGTTCAAAGATGCCCCCTCTGCAATTGTATCTAAATGGATTTTGTCACAGTCAGCAAATTCTTTAGGAGGAGGGAGAAGTGTACATCCTTCTGGAAATGCATAATCAACTTTTTCTTGAAAGCTAAAAGATGACTTCCAATCACTATTGCAAGGTGCCTCTGTTACAGAATAATCTATTTCACTCCAATACATATCTTCATGTTCCCTGTTGCAGATTTTGCTATGTGTCTGTTCACCAGGTTTGGTGTTAACTTTTAGATTTTTCTTTCTGCTGGTGTATTCCACTTTAATTTCCTTTGCTTCAATGTTCATTTTTAGGGAGGCATTTTTATTGATGGCAGTTTGGATTTTATGTTTAGAAGATCCCTTATATTTCCTATTGTGTTCTGCTGAATGGTCGGCTGAAGGACACTGGTACTTTGAACATTTTGGACACTGGCTTTTCCGGTATTGTCTTTCATGACAGCATTTATTCTTTGAATTTTTCCTTTTTCCAGCTGCAAAGTTTGTTCCAGAATCAAAGAAAGAAATATTCTTGATTTCTACTTTCACATTAAAAGAGCCATGTTTTACTTCCGCAGTAATTTTTCCAGGAGCCAAGCTTACAGACTCTGCAGAATCTGGCTTGCCCCACAGTGTAATTTTTCCTGTGGATGAGCCCTTTGATTCACCAAAAGTTACTGTAGCTAGGATCTCATCTTGCTGAGGAGAGAACATTTGAGGAGGGTATTTCTTTTCCTTCTTTCCCTCTTTTTCAGTATCTGATACATTATCAACATTTCTGTCTTCATATGCACCAGAGCTACCCTGATTCCTGTTTTCATGATCTCTTCCGTCTTCTTCAGTACTCTTTATATGCAGTGACTCAGTGAAGTGAGCCAGAGCCTCATTTGCTTTACTTTCAAGGCTTCCTACATTTTGCTGGCATTTACAAATGGGTGAGAACTGTTCATCTAATTTAAGGTAAAAAAAAAAAAAAAAAAAAGTGCGATTAGATGAATTAGGAAAAAAAAAAAGAAAAAGAAAAAAGGCAAAGAGACGAGACCCAGGGCGTCATATCGAAGAAGAGTTATGTTCCTGTAACAGTCCAGCAAAAAAAAAAAAAAAAAAAAGTTTTTCCCAAGACTTGGTAAGGAGCATCACAAATGTATGATTAGCTTTGAGACATTTGCATTTTCTTTTCATAGAAAATGCATATTTTATCTTTAAGAGGTATATTTTCCACAACATTATTTTTTCATTTCAGTATTGTCTTCTGTCTTAATTATCTGATAAATAATGTGAAGTCAGATAATCAGGGTAGGCCATGTTAACTCATTCTGACTGGCACAAATTAATATATTAACATGTATTTTTTCTCAGAAAGTTTTACAGTTTTTAAGGGATAAGGTATTCTTTTCACATATAGAAAGATCTACCCTTTTTACTTCCATTACTCCTATCAGTATTTATGTCGTTCAGGTGAATGCACTGGAACAATCAATAACCCATTGTATGTCTGTAGTTTGAAAAAAGTTACATGGAACTTGACTTTTATGGTCCTCTTAGAGATGAGCAAACAGAGGGACTAACGAATATTATCACAATCACAGAAAGGATCAGTGGCACATTGCCAGTAAGTGTGAGTCACAGTTACCTCTTTGAAGCAGGACAAAATACTGTTTCCTGGTGGGAGCTATACTAGACAAGATTTCATGGCATTCATACAAATCGTACATAAAATTCTGCCTTGCCTGGGCTTTTTTTTATAATAAGTCATGTGCATTAGAGGATAACAGTTTAGAGTGACATCTACCTAAGTAGGATTATAACAACTTGTTAAACTAAGATACCACTGAGACATTTACAGCAAGAATGTTGAAAATTCAAGGCAATTAAACATCAACATCTTTGGCAAGTCTATGACAGAAGTAGCTAGGATAGCCACTCACCTAAAATAAAGCAACCAGCCTCGTCAAGACATTACCTACATGCATCTGCACTTGAGTGTAAATATTTCCAATTTGACAAACGGCTTTGGGCACAAAGATGGATTTCGGACTTGAACAGCAAATGGAGAATAACAACCCATGATTCTGATGTTTTTACTTCAAGTTGAAAATTTCTGTAAACTTACATTCTCTGGAATCAGAGCTCTTTCTGCCCTTGCAGCTTTTTCTTCTTTTTCTACTCATTTCTAAGAACTGACAGCATCTGGGTTCCACTTTTCTGTGTGGGAGGGAAAACATTGGATAGTGAGAAAGTTTCTCTGGAATAATTTTGCTCTCTCTCCCAGGCTCTCTAACTTTGCTTTTCTTCTGTGTAAGAACTGACAGGTTTAATGAAAAATAGAAAAGTGCCAGAGCAGATACTAATGCACCTATTTTGTTGTCTTGATTATTTGGGACCAAATTTTCAAAGGTTTCAAAACGATAGCTTAAAATCAAGGTCTGATGATCTCAGCTATGGGGCCCTGCACTAATATTCTTTGAAGTCTGTGGGAGATTTGGGCAGTGGCTGACGTTTTCTAGCCTGTGATTTTATCTGATACTGATTTTTAGAGATTAATATTTCGGTGTAAGTATTCATTTAAAATTCAATCTTATTTATATATAATACAATACTTATTTAAAACCATTTTTTTTGCTCTTCAGAAAAATTCAGACTTAAGAGAATAAAAGACCTTAGCTAGGACTAAGGGCATAACATCTTAATGCAGAACAAACAAGGACCAATCTTCATCTCACAGGTTGGGTTGTCCCTGGCACTTGTTTTTGGGAAGAAGAAAATTCTCTTAGATGATTTTCTCATCACATAGGGCAACTTGGTAAAGTTAAGGTTAACTGTTGATGCTGGCTTAGTGTCAAAGACCAAATCCACTCAAAATTAAATGGCAATCAAAACCTCTAATAATTAATTTCAAAATATTATTCTTTTCACAAAATCAAGATAATAAAAACTAAAAAAATTGTTTATGTTTCTCCATAGTGGTGGGTAATTTCCCTACCTGACTTTAACAGGTTTTAAGAAACATGGTATCAAAGAAGGCTCTGCTCAAGAGAAACACGGATGCTAGTATTTGTGTACTTTAGTAATTTGAGACAAATGAGGAATCCCTAAACCTTCAAATATGAGATTTGCATCCATGTTTAGTTAGTCATTTTCTTGCAGTTGATCACTGAAGTGAGACCTGAAGTTTATGTTGAACTGAGAAGAACAGATAAAATCTGGAGGAAGTCATCTATCACTCCTATTGTGCAATGGGGCTGAATGCTGATTGAAGACATGGTAGTGATGGAAGAGGTACGTATCCCATGCAGCATGGTTACTTTGTAGAGGCTATTTAACCAATTAGAATCGGTAGCATTTTCTGGGATTGATGTTTCGTTGGAAAATTGACCAAAACTTACATCTTTTTCTTTCTTTCTTCTTTCTTTTTTTTTTTTTTACATATCGAAATA
>NW_010422814.1:0-548 GCF_000710305.1 Buceros rhinoceros silvestris | reverse complement strand
TTTTTTTTTTTTTTTTTACACTATCGAAATAGAATGGAGATAGTCAACTTTCCGAAATAAGTCAATGCATTAGGATTTGATTCTGTTTATTTAATCTAAAGATTTTCTATTGTTTTCTAAACGACCTTGGAACAGACAATTCACATTGTTTGAAATTATAAGTATTTGAAGTGGTAATACATCATTGATTGAATGTCCATGAATAAAGTCATTGGAGTTATGTTGGGAAAAAAAAACTGACTGCAAGTATTATTAGTCATAAGCACGTTCAGATGACTGTTCATCAGTACATCAAATACATCATTGTGGAAAGAGCATGAGTGAATTTTTCAGGCTGTGAACTTATCTGCTGTAATGGATTTTGTTATAAAAGTGAGGATTAAGACAAAGCTTTTTAAATTATTGCACTGACATTATATGTTAAATGTCACTGTATGCAGTGATACATAGCTAGACAAACAACTGGGAAGAAATTTTTCTTTCAAGACACAGTCATTGACTTCTGCTTCTGGATACTTCTTAATTTTGTGTGAGGCTAAATGACTGAA
>NW_010422813.1:57823-58507 GCF_000710305.1 Buceros rhinoceros silvestris | reverse complement strand
AATAAAAAGGGTAACACACATGTGTGTAAAAATACAAAATAAACAAGAGAGGAAGAAATTTGTGAAGGAGTAACTACAAATGCTCCACTAAGCCAGGTGCTGGCACCAAGTATTACAACAGTTGCTGTACTGGAGAGCGTTCCATCCTTTAAGGCAATGGGTCACTCCATTACAACCAGAAACCCGCTGTTACTTGTCTTGCTAGTTCTTGAATAATTTCAGTTGCTAGTCTGTACATTAAGTTTTATGCTCGTATAGTTCTGTCACTCTATATATCCTCATATACTATTGTCATTCAAATGTTTTTCAAACTTTTTTTTTCGTTTGTGGGGCTCTCTTTTCCAGGGGAGGCAGGAGCTCTGTGTGGTAGGGTTGTATTCGCTGAAAACAGGGTTATGTTTCATTAACCTCTTAGTAGTTCACAGATCACTCGCAGTCTGTGGCTCCCTGGTTAAATATTGCTGTTAATACATCTCTTGTTTTCCAGTTATTTCCATTTGTCCCAGCTTGTAGCAAAGGTTAACCCAGCTTGACTTGTAGTAGTTTCCTTTTATCCTTATACTTTCACTTTTCTGAAATTAAACTGTCTTTATTGATCAATATTAATCTCATTTTTTCTACAGTTTTCTGCATATTTAAAATTACTTTTTTGATGTATTTATTCACTTAGAGTTAGCATTCCTG
>NW_010422813.1:48662-57741 GCF_000710305.1 Buceros rhinoceros silvestris | reverse complement strand
CCTGCAGTCCCTGTAGGTTGCACCACACACAACCCCCCACCCCCCTTATTTATTTGTCATTAAATACTCAAAAGCTTCTGGTTTGTTTTGTTTGGGGGTTTTTTTGTTTGGTTTTCTTGGGGGGGTTTTTTACTTATGAATTGCTGTTGTCTCCTGCATCAAGTTCCCTAAACTTTTCAATTTGGTTACCTCACCAGTCAATTCACGTATCATCAGAAAAATCTTACAGAAGAATAGCACTGTGTTCTGCTTGTTCAGTATTTTAAATACTGTTTTTCACTAGCAAATCAATTTTCTTTCCCTCTATTTCTTTTCTGCCTCACTGCTCTGCTGCTCCCACTAGCTTTTACTTTCTCATTTTGCCACCCTTTTCCAACTTACTTTTTTATCTCTAAAATGGCTGATGCACATTCTGCCTTGAACCCTGCTTCCTCATTATAATCTTTGCCTCTCCCAATATTCTGCTTTAACTTCATGACTCTCCCTCTGTTTACACTTCTGCTCCTGTGGGCTGTATCCAGGTAAAAGCTGCGATAGAACAACCTCTCTTCTGCCCTTTTTTTCTCCTCAAAGGCTCCATCTTCTCTGCAGCACTGGCTGTGCACCTGTCCTCTCTTGGGATGATTTCTACAAAACTCTGCACTTGCAGCTGGTCCCCAGAGGAGTCAGATTGGTGCTGTGAATAATGAGCCTTCCCTCCCTCCAGTCTGTTCTGGCTATCACTTCTTTTTTCTACCTGCCCACTCGTTTTCTATGTTTAATGTCCATGTGACACCATTATTCTCTCTCCTCTGTGCTAAGTATTTCGTTATAACTGGCTTCTGGCTTTCCATTTTGCTCTTTCTGTAGCTGATGATTTCATTTTCTACATGGAGATCTGTGCTCCTGTGTAAGTCTAGATCAGCTGCTTTATTTCTCCAGATAAGCACTCTGTTTAGTTTGCTTTCCTCATGCCACTTTAGCATGCTTTTGTTCCTTACATCAACTAAGCTACTGAGAACACTGAACTCTACTGTAACTTTTTCATATTTCAGGTTTTTTAAAGAGGGCAGGAAAGCATATGGCAGACTTACAAACTGAAGAGATTAACTTCTTGAAGCTTTGCCACCATGCATTATTATTTCTAAAATATTGTAAGAAAAAAAATGGATGCTCTTCTCAAATTAGGAAGAACACAAGAAAATCTCAGGGAGATCAGGCTGCTGGGAAAAACTTGAAGGAAAAACAAGAGAACTCTGAAACTGAAAGAAATTAAGTAATCCTGAAGCTTAGGAAATTACAGAAAAAGAAAACCACAATTCCTGAGTAAGAGCAGAGGAGGGGCAATTAAATGGATCCCGTAACAAAGACAACTGCAGAAGGGATTGCAAAAGCACAGAAAAATGAAGCAACCCTGCTCAGTAGAAAACCGGAGTAAGCAGCCATAAGCCAGATGCCCCAGAGACTGCTGGTGTTTCATAGCACACTGCAACAGCAGAGCTCCCTGACACACGACCACCATGCTAGAGAGGTTACATAAACCCTAGTGGGTGTATTGAACTACATTCAAAGAAGTCTAAGGAGTATCAGGTGAATGTCCCAATATTTGTGGTAGGAGAAGAGACAATGCAGTTTTTGCCATCTGTGTGTCCCTTTACTAAAGTCAAAAGGAAAGGAGAAAGTTTGCAAAGGAAAGGACATGCTTGCTTCCTGCTTGATGATAGGCGGATTTTGTTTCTAAATTGCCTGTTGCGACAAAAGACAAGCAGAGAAAGAATATGCTTTTTTAACAAGAGTTGTTCAGTGC
Organism: Buceros rhinoceros silvestris; assembly: GCF_000710305.1. NCBI lineage: Eukaryota > Metazoa > Chordata > Aves > Bucerotiformes > Bucerotidae > Buceros > Buceros rhinoceros. The sequence goes on along the minus strand of NW_010422813.1, from coordinate 55,955 downwards.
TGTTTACATGATTGTGAAAAAAAAAAGTTTTACCAGTTCAGCTGTCCCAGGGAACAATTTCTTAAATTTTTGTTGACCACTAGTAAAAAGATCATGTGAACCAGCAGCATGGTTTATGCCACTAGCAGAGTGTGCAGCATTTCCAGTAACACTATGAAGTCAAACAGAAGAAATATGAGAGAAATCAGAAAGCCAGATTTCCACCATAATAGTATTAGTGCCATAGAAATGCTCACATTAGAATAGAACTTCTCTGTATAAAAGAGAAGAATAACAATAAATTGTAGAAGAGGCCATGGGTGTGGCCTGTATCCAGCACAGGTGACAAGAAGGAAGGCAGGAAGCAGTATGGAACCACATTGCAGCAACATGCAAATAGGTAAAAATACTGGAAACCACCTGAAGAGAACTGAGATCAAAAGATGTTTCCGTGTCCCCGTGGGTGATAGCACAGTGGGACAGACAACAACATATTACACAAAAGGCAATTCTAAATGGATGGGAATTCAAACTGATTCTGGAATTGTTGTGCAAGGGACAATTGCACCAAAAGAGTACAAGTATTTCAGCCATATATCTGAAAAGACTGTAAATTCTAAGTTCACCCAGTAAACCTATGTTAGATGTTGCCTGACAGTTCCTAGGGAACTGCTAGAACCACGGTGTAAGAAGAATGATTGTAAGTGGAAGTAGGATAAAATTGGGTTTGGAGGAGTTATCACTTGGAAAAAAGCCAAAAACCGAAGCCTGTTCAGTTGCAGACCTGAAAGAGACTGGATTCAACTCTGGACATGTGCAGTGTTGCTATACTGCATATATATATATAAGTTGTTTATAACCAGTTCCTAAGGAAACTAGAGAAATGAAAGAAAATGTTATAAGAAAAATAGGAGAAATTATCAGCTACTTCTACTGTGATTGCCAGGAATGAATGAGTTAGCTGTAGAAGGAGAGCTTGGTTACACTGGTGAGAGAGAGGAGTCTATAAATAAATACATTTCACAGGTCTTCACAGGATTAGAAAAAAGGAACAAAATAAGATTGAGATAATTTGCCACTTCCTTTGATGTCATAGTTCTCCATTGCTTTTCAGTATCAAGGCACTGTAGTTATTTCCAAGACTTCCAAGGACGTCCAGAATTCCAAGGAAGTACTGGATAAGTAATTTTTAAGTAAAAGCCCTATTACTTCCATAGGCATCACAGAACTTAATACAAATATGGCTTGGAATGATACTTGCTTCATTCAGCATGTCAGATATTAGGTTAGGTTATCCAAATCCAAAATACTATTAGAAATATGTGCCACAAGAATATTTTGGCAAATGCTTTCTTGCAAAAGAATCAACAGTAACTACAGCTCCTGTGTTTACAGTGGCATCCCTTATACATTTCTTCAGTGCTCTATTAGTCTTCAGAAAAGATCATCCTTATGGGGACCAGATTACTAGCATAGTATCTGACTATGCATCTGACATAGTATCTGACTAAAGTTGACAGAGAACACAAAGCTGAACAAAATGTATACCACATGTAGGTCTAACAAGACAACCTTTCCTTGCATAGAAGGAAGCATAAAACTCTAGAAAATCTGAAGAGAAAATGAGAAGTGTTTCAAGCCTTAACATACATAACTGTAAAAGAGGATAATAAGAATTACTTTTATATTTTCAAAATTTATTTTTAACAGATTTCATATGCACCAAAATCTGTAGTGAAGCTCAAAGGAAGGTAATGCATAGAATCTAATTTGGTCTCCAAAATGGTCCATTCACTGTGTGCTTCAGCAACTGCAGAAAACAGTGCATCTTTGTAACTTTTAACAACAGTGTTTATGAAGTAAGGACAAATGAAGAAGAAAGCCAGAAGCCTGTCGCATATTTCAAGCATTGCAAACACACAAACAAGCCCAACCCAGCATTATGTCCCAGTGGAAATAAAATTCTTAGTAATGACACAGACATTTGAACAGCTTACTGAGTACTTGGTATCGTTTGTTTCTGTTGTAAAAATGCTTCTTTAAGCCTCCAGGCACAGTTGAATCCAAAATCATTAAACAAATTTTTGCCTGGAATACAAATGCTGTTACTGCAACTTGGCAACTTTCTTCTTGAACTGAGCACTTCCCGGAGAGCACATTCTTAGGGACACATGTTTTGTCAAGAGCTCCAGTTACGCAATAACAGAACAAGAAAGAGCTTAAAATCAAGAAAAAAAGAAAGGAACAAATAAAACCTGAGGCCTTCGCTGGCCTTACAACAGCAGCAATTTCATCATCAGCCGGCTGACTGGAGCCAGTTAGAGGTGCACAGCTAAAAAGCCTGCTGAAAACTTGCACAAAGCTGGGTGGAGCTGAAGGGACAAGCCTCTGCCAGGTTTGCTGTCATCGTGGCCGTGACTTCCCTATCACAGACAAAGAGTTTTTGAAAGAATAGCATATTTTTACAATGTGAGTGCTTTGAAAATAAGTGCTTATGATATCCATAAGGGATGCTGATATAAACAAATGTAGGACAAAAATACGACAGCCAGGTGGATGGCCTTGACCACAAGACTGACTCGTACTCTATTACAGAGCTGTGAAATATATAATCTAAAGAGAAAAAACAATGTCTTTTCCCACCCTGCAGAGTCACTTAATGGATTTCAGCAGCAAGTAGGCCACAGAGCTGTTTTTCTGGAAGGGAAATGTTGTAGTTATTTCCTTCTCTAAATAAACAAAGCAGGCAGTAATGCTTAAAGAATCTCATCCATAAAGAAATAGAAATCAATATTGCAATACACAATACTTGTGAAGTCCTGATTTGGCTAAAAGCTCTTAATTTTCAGTATAGCCCTTCATGCCATTTGTGCTGCTGGCAGGAGGCCACCCAGCAGTGATTTATCAGCAAGGAAAATAAATATCTGAAGCTAGGCTCCTATGTCCATACTTAGTTACCAAAGTAAATTGCCTGATTTTCAAGCTCGCAAAGAGCCAGAAGCTCCCAGGAGCACACCTGTAATAGAGAAGGAACAATTACAGAGCAGATCAAAGCCAAAGCGGACTAACCACAGTCCACTAAATTACAGAGGAAACCAAGCCTTTAGTGCCAGCTGCAACATATTTTATTTCTTTTTGCATTTCAATTCCAGGTGTCCAGTCTGTGACCCACAGAGGAAGCTACTAACTCCAGAATTAGCTGTTGGTGACCAAATTTGACAAACTGAAGACCAGTTCAGGGAGTTTTCACCTGACATTTTAGGACAGGATTCTAAAGATATGCTGAACCACTTGCATGTCCGAATATCTTCTAATCCAGGATAATGTAATGAATTTTAAATCTGCGGAAGAGGGCATAACATTTTGATATGCATTCGTTATCCACAATGTTTCCTTCTTGATGCAAACATGAAATAAAAGGTCTGCCTTCGGAAACTCTCTGATATTGCCAGAGCTCCCTATTACGTCTTATAGCTCCGAGTGGCCACAAGTTAAATCAGACTACCTTGGGCAGATGCTATTGACCTTATTGGTGTCACTCAGGCAGAAGAAAATGGCCCCAAGACACCACAATAAATCAAGATTTTACAAATACTTTATTCACAAGTAAAGATTCAGGCTCCCGAGGACTGCAAACATTTCATGTTTCAAGACATAAGTGAAAAAAGAAGCGGGTAATAAATTTGGGCCTGTTTGTTGCAAAATAAATTTTTCAGTTTAGTTCAACGAAATCCAGTTGGAAATGACTTAGTGAATGTCCAGAAAACAAACCCCAAATGTTTCATTTTTGTCACACATCACCAGCTACATAAATGGACTCAAACTGTAACCATAATGAGGTCAGTGAGGGCCTAGTGTCATTAGAGGCTACGGATACTACTAGAATAAAAATAATCTCAGTAGTATTTACCACGCTGGAACCAAAAGGCGATTTAACCTCAGAATAATAAATCCAGTGTTCTGTGTTTGTTCTGACATATTAGGAAAAAAAATACTGTTGCCAATTTCAGCTACATCTGATCCAACATTGCTTTAAAGTAGCATTAGAAGCACATGTGTAGCATTTTAGAGCAAACTGTGTACTGGTCGAATAGAGTCGTGGAAGGCTGGTTATTCATAAGAAAATTACGTAATAAATCTATTTTGGTAGAGGAGCAAAAAAAAATTCTCCTCATTGTATCCTGTTTTTATTATGTATTAAAGGTTAAAGGTTACTCTTCCACTATAATTTTTCATCTTGACACAAGTATGACTGATTTTAGGAAGACAAGAAGTTAAAATGCTCAGTCTCAAATGGCCCTACACTGACACGCAGTGTACACTGTATTTTGTATTCAACTCATATTACAGGAAAGTGGAGGGGACCTGTAGATCTTGTCATACTGACTATATCTGGCATTATTTGACTGTATTTTAGCTTTAAATTAGTGGTGAGGAGCATGCAAAGTTCCTTCAGTGAGAGATTTGCTGTTGTTGAAGAATGACCTAGAATTTTCGCATATAAATCTATTTCTTTATGACCATAAGCTTATGATTTTTTGGGGTGGTTTTCTTTAAATGTCTATATTTGTAGGTAGGGCTCAGGCATGGATGGTCTCATTCATCTGCTCTCCTATTCCCTGCACACTGTTGTCACTGTAAGGTTTTCAGCTCCTGCAAAATCATGACTCATATGGAAAAAAGTTTCCTTTTGGAAAGCTCTACTTTGTTTGGTCTTGTATGAGCCAGTCTCTTCTGACCATTCCAGCTCAAATATTAGGACACCTTTGTTGAAAGACTTTGGCTCCCTAATTCTCCGCCAACTCCTTCTCGTGAAGGAAACTAGCCTCATAGTTTCTCTAGGAAGCCTCAGCCACAGCCTTCTGCTTTTCATTCTAATTCCTAGACTCACAGCTTCTTTTATTTTGCTTAGGGACTTTGCCACCACCCTCTTTCATTAGCTTATTCAGAATGCAAATAGCATTCTTAAAGCACATGAGTGCCCAAGTCCTCGTGCGTATCCCCACAGACTGGATCCATCTGAGCCCCATCTGAAGACCCTGCTGCTTGCTCTGCCTAGTCACGTTTGGACTAACCACCTAATGCCCATTTTCATGTTGTCCAACCATTACAAAAAACTGTGTTCAAATCTTACGCCTAAGGTCTGTGTTTTACTAATGCTCAAGTGTTTACTGATTACGCAAGCTGAGAATGTTAACATTTGCACTTCACAGATTTCCACATGAACCTTTCAGGCTGCCAGTTAAAGTCCTCAAATCCATTCGGCATCTTTTTCCTTCTTAGAAATCTGTGCTGAACATGCAAACCGTGTATTCTAAGATACTTGGAAAAATACACAATGAAACAATCCATTTCAGTCTGAATCCTGATCCTGGAATTACTGCTTGTTTTATTTTAATGACCAACTGAGTTTTAAACATGCTGAAAAATACGAATGATGGGTTTATTTTGGTATTTGTGCAGCCCCAGTATTTGTTGTCCAAATATCTGTGAGCAAATGTTCAATATTCATGAAAATAATCACACATCTTAAGATTCTTATTTTTGTCCCACAATTTTTATTCATTAGCACCATTTTCTGATTATGTTAGAAACTTTTTCTCTGGTCTTATGCCACCCAATGTTTGTGCAAAAAAAAAAAAAGTGACCTTGTGCATATTCAACTTTAGTGTTTCTAGAAAATCCACGTGCTTAAGTTAATTCTAATGAATGAGTTGAAAAACATTTGTATTGATTTTGATATTAACCTAGATATGCCCAAATAAAAACTTCAGCACCTGAAGAATAGTTTGAGATCACAACTTAAAAAAACACCACCAGAGACACAGAAACAGACAAAAGCCCCAGCAACCTTACAGTATAATATTTTGATATAACAAGACAGCAGAGAGAGATGGGTCAGATTTCCCATTTCCTGTCTGCATAATTCAAAATGATATTTGCTTCTTAGCAGTGTTGCTTTAAAGATGTACCCTGTAGCATATCAACAAGTATACTTGAAGAAATCAGGATCAGTTAAGAAATGATTCATGACCATGAAAAAGGGCTGCATTTGTAACAAATATTCAGCTATCTCCGCACGTTTTCTGTTCCCACCTCCTGCTTACCAGATAGCTTCTGTTCGAGAGTTTGCATCATTCCCTGTGGAAATGGAAGTGCTAGTTCCAGTCTCCAACCACACCTTTTTATTTTTAAATGCATATATTTGCAGTAGGTGACTAAGGCTTTTCTTTCCAAGTTAAACAAAGTGTTTTCCTATATGATGACTAGCCTGTATATTTGTTTCCCACTTTAAAGCTTCATGGAGAGAGCAGATTGTTATTTTACTGTGAAACATAGCAGGTGGAGTCACTTACAGGCATATGATGCAGCGTTGACCTCACTTTGCTACCTCTCAGTGGAAGTATAAGGGTTTCTCACCCCTGGGATTTTAAAGCAAGATAACCACTGTGACATACTTATCTCCCTGTATAAGATACAGCAGTGGAGAATACAGCAGCTAGATGTCTGAATTAATTTCTTACTCATCAGCAAGTACACAGAGTCTCTAGACCTTGTCTTACACAGTTGCTGAACATGTTGCACAACAGAGCCAAAGTAACCTGCACACCTGTCATGAGGGAGTCTTGTCTCCCCTAGTGTTTCCACAATGTCGTCAGTGACAGAGCTGAAGAGGAGGTGTGGGAAAATTTTTTTTGAATTTTTTTTGGTGACAAAACCAGTGAGAGTGGGCAAGTCATAGATCAGGGTAGGAAGTGTGGTTGTGACTTGCTGAGAAGATGAGATCCTTGGAGTGTACTAAGCCTATGATGCAGTAACACCTTATTTCAACAGCAGAAAGCAGCCTCAAGTTATAATCTAATTAGAGACATTAAGATTCATTTGCATATTATGGGACATATTTTAGGGTCAAGCTTCTTTGATCTTTCTAAAAAGGTCAATAAATGTCTCTCCTCTACTGTATCTAAAACAGGTAACTCAAAGTTAATATGAACTGTTTCAGTATGCTAGAAATTACATAGAGATGATTAACATTTCAAATGGAATGGAGCAGACATTAAATGCAGGCATGTTATGTGTTTATGACTAGCAGAAGGGTTGGTTTATTGCTGTCCTAGGAGATGAGTCTTAGGTGAGCTCCATAATATTTCAGTCAACAATATTCGATTGGATTCAAGTACCCCAAAAATGAGTTATAAAAAGCACTACATGCTGAATATAAGTACTCGATAGAGGGGGAGAGGGAGAGAGGTTTTACTCTCTAATGGAGACTATTTTCCTGACGTACGATCATGGGGTTTTATTCATCTCTTT
>NW_010422813.1:42365-48567 GCF_000710305.1 Buceros rhinoceros silvestris | reverse complement strand
AGGTTAATATAATCAGGTAGTTCTTCTAATCTGTATTCAGGACGTTGGAGCCACTAATAATTTAGGAATGAGAAAAATATTCAGGTCTCTCTTCACCCTTTCAGAAACTGGAAATTGACTTCAGACTGTGGGCCCAAATGCTTCATGTTTTATCCGGGAACAAGTTACAATCAATCCTCTGCTTTACTGCACATGTTTATGTGAGTGAGATTATTAAAGATCATATATAACAGGGCAGCCTGTTTGTGGCTCTCTGTGAAGCACCAGTAAAAAATAAAAGGGGTGTATGGAACACAGCTCTCTCATCTGCAGCTGCATTTAAGAGTGAGAAAATTCCCCTTTTTCTAGTTATCTTGCTGAACAGTTTCCACACTACGCTCCGCCTCTGTTTTGGCCAGTGCACTGATATTTCTTTTTTCTGTATCTATAAGCCTCTCTTTTCACCATCAGTAGGCTGGGGTCCTCAGTCTTGACACCCCAAGTTATTTTCATATTAGTCATTTATTTTACAACTGTGCTGCCTATCTGCCTGCTCCTGATGCCATTAGCCGTCACTGCATCTACAGTACGCGTAACAGGCTTTTCAAATATGAGCCGGTTGCTGCACTAACACAGAAATTGTGCTGTACTAGAGATATGAGTGCTTTGGGGTAAATATGGGATCTTCTACAGAAAACTCGCTTCTAGCTGTCGTTCTTTGCAGCTCACATTTTGTACTTGCATTCAGAGAGCTGGGTGAGATAATGTAGGATAATACCAGCATCCTTTCTCATGCATGTTTACTTTCTCCAAAGAAGATATAATAGATTCCTTGTGTATTGAGAAATTCTCTGTGTATAAGCACAGAAGGGAGATAGGTAGACAGGCTAGAAAAAATAGAAAGAAAGGAAATGTTAGAGTAGAAAATGTAAGTAAAGTAAAATCTATTCATAGATTTATTTTTTTATAGTACTGCATTATCTGTTCAGCATGTAAAGCCCAATTCGCTTACAATTGCTTATAACATTATCATGGTTGAGAAAGACTGTTTGACATTCCACTGCACCAGTGGCCTTCTCTATTGCTTTTAGTTTTGTACATGGGCAACAAGTCCTCTGAGCCTCCCTAGCTTTTTGGAACTCCTACTGCTTTTTATAATTATGGACAAATTTTATGGGCCACAACAAGTGAAAGGCTGACTGTAGATCATGAAGAGGTGAAAACTAGATCACTACTAAGCTCATCTTTTTCTTCAGAATCTACAGATATACATTGTGTTGTATGGCTCTAAGGAAGTGTTTAGTTGTATCTAATCTCAACTTGTATCTGTAAACACAATAATAATAACAATATCATATGACTATTGCAAATATTAACTGTTTTGGGAGCCTCAAAAGATCAGTGTTAGGTAAGGATGTAACATTATTATTAGAAATGGCAAGAATTGCCTGTAGCACCAAATGTGCATTCATACATTCATTCATTCCATTTGCACCCAGAAACCATATTCACTGCCTGAGGTCTCCATCCAGGTTTTAATCTAAGTTTTACTCAGACTAGCCCTAGCAAAAATTACTAATAATGTCATCTGAATGAGTCAAGAGATGCTTCTTGACTGTGCTGTCCTGTTCATTACAAAGGTGGACAGAAAAGACATATAAATATACAACCCTCCTCACCCTGTTTTATTCCTTAATGAAAAGTAAGGAGGGTCTGAAACCACATTTTTGTTGATGTTGTTTCTTTTTCTGCTGTTCTTTTTACAGAGATTTATGAGAAAATCAGATTCTCTCTACACTGCCAGATCAGTGAAAAAAATGACTAGATGATCATAAAAGCCCTAAAACTGAGGGCAAAGGTTTTCAGTTGATATTACATTGAAATCTTTTTGCCAGATACCCTTGTCTGTGCCAGACTTTATGCTGTTTAAGTTAGCCAAAGGAGCTAAAAAAGTATCTGGCTCTGGCAAGGTGGCAGTTCTCTTTGTAGAAAACTGGCTTCAGCAGTCACAGCATTCCTATCTCTATGTCCTGCATGTTCCCCCATGGTCCCCAAAGGAGGCAGGGCTGCGGCTCGCCACTGGAGCGGATTCACCTCTCCTCGGCTGGTGTACCTTCCCTCTGGGAGTATTGCCAGTTGGTGTAGATTAGAACAGCCCTCAGGCTTCTTATCGGCTGCTTTCCCTTCACTGAGCTGACTGAAAAATCTGTCACTGTGTGGTTCCATTTTGAGAATAGGTATGTATGACAAGCGTGGGGGTGATCCTAGGTGATTTGTAATAGTTTGGAAAAGGCTGTCACTTGCGTGGCGTGTTTGCATTGTGAGCAGGATAAATATTTCACTCCAAGAGGTCTGTCTAGATAGCAGATCTACACATCTAGGCAGAAGCAAATTGTCCTTTTATCTGAATACAAGAAGGGTCTTTAAGGTGCAGAGCCAGAGCAAATAGTGGAAGGAATGCAGGGGAGGGAGCCACAGCAGGCAGGTGTAAGCAGGCTGGTTAGTGGGATGTGTGCTTGGGTCTGTCCCTGTGCTTTGCTTGGAAGGCTGGGTGGGCAGAGTTTGCAGGCAAGTGAAAGGCTGGATGAGCCTGAACATGCTTGAATTGTGGCTTCTAATTTTGAATCTTTCTTACCCTAGCGCATTATTCCAGCTACTAAATAAAAATTAATTCATTATAGTAATGTATTTGTCAGTATGTATGTGCCTATGTCACAATATATGAGCTCCAATGTTGGCTTGAGTTTTGGGACCCAAACAGTGTGATCCGATTGCACCTGTACAGACAGTGAGGTGGAGCAAGAACATGAGCTGGTGCCTGTACCTTCCACGGCAGGACAATTAAAAGAACACGCATCACTGTGTCCTGTCCCTGAGAACAAAGAAAGGTCAGTCCCTGGGGAAGGAGTGGATTATCAAGTGTGAAAGGTAAGAGCCAATGCACTGCTTTCAGGATAAGACTGGAAGAATGACAGGATTATACCTGGGGAGAAGTGCAGGGTATCCATAGCCTAAGAAAAGGCAGAAGCAGAGCAGAGTAGAGCTGCCTGTTACCATGACAATAGGCAACAGTGTAGCTGTATGCGGAACAAAAAGATTAGCAGTCATCCAAGAAAGATTTTCATCAAAACTGGACCTCTCCTACAGCCTAATGAATGGAAATTTAACCTTTTATTTGAAAGACTGTCAGTTCATTGGACTCTCTAATCCCACCAGCAACTAATACATCCTTTAGCAATTACAAATTCTATGTGTTATAACATTTTTCACATCCATCTGAAGGCATGTTAGAATTTAATGATACCGTAAGTGTGATGTGAATGTAAGAAAGAACTTCTCTGGGAAAAAGAGTCTCTCTGAAGTTTAAAATTTTGCTCTATCATTCCAGTGAATCCTAAATAAACTTGTAGTTTTACCCTTGATGCCACTGTGTGGTTGGTCCATTAATTCATTATTGCCTTTCACATATGCAATCATTTGCCTAAGTATGAAATGGTTGTAAAATACTATTACACTGATGAGGTGGTATTTTACCTCCACTTTTTGTTGTTATAGTAATGATTTCTGGTTCAGGGCCCTGGTTAATAAAATTTAATAGCTTTTTCCACTGGAGTTATTTTTGTGATCTTTCAGCTATTTCTGCTCTCACAGGGAGAAGAGAATGATATGATATATCCAAGACTGGTGTGTTCTGACGTTTCAAACTGTCTACCATGTTCTGAATGAGATATGTGAGCTTAAAGTTAAGCAAGTCATAGAGTAACCTATGTGATGGGTTAAGCTTGATAAAGGGACCAACAAATTAAAAAAATCTGAAGGTGAGCAGATTACTCTTAAAGAGTAATGTTTACTGGATATTAATGCTATATGCTGTAAATTAATTGCTTATTCTTATGTAGTAAGTAATTTTGTTTAATTCATATTTGGCCAGCACACAGGTCTATGTGCACGTTATGAAAGAAATAAAAGGAATGAAAATACGCTGATCTAGATGTACAGACACACACAAAAGAGAAGGTTAATTTGAGTGGCTTTATACAAATACCTAGGAAGGTTTGTTTGGAATATTCATGCCAAGCCATTAGTCATCTTCCCAAATATTCATTTAGATTTTGTTAGGCTCTTAGAGGAGATATAATCAAATATTTGTGAAGCCGGCATGCAGCACTGCTGGTGGAATTGTGTTTTGAATTCTCTAACATGAGGGCAGAGTTATGTGGGTTGCTACTGTGCACTCTCTAACAAGCTTTGCGAAGCCTTCTAATTTGAAAGACAGCTATTATTTCCCCAAAGCCTGACACAGTGAGTGTTCATGTCCTGATTTTCATTACTTTCGTTTTTGGTGACTGAAAGCCTCAGTCTATGTACTGCAGAGGTTTCTTCTAATCAGACTTTTTTTTTTTTTTAAAAAAAACTCCTTTACTCAGCTACTGTTTGCATTAGAAGCAAGAGAAAGGCATAAGGACTATACTTTTCAGTCAGGTTCTTTTCATGTAAATAGCATATCCAAGTCTCATTACTTCCCCTTCATATTTGACATAATTCATAAGACATTTGTTGATTACTCTTCAGAAGTTTCTTATTAGTTTTACAAAGATACTGTTTGGCCTCACTCGCAGCCTTTTTTTTTCTTTTTTTTCCTTTTTATCTTGCTAGTTATAGACAGCCTGTTTCTTGAAGTTTGGATGAGGCTTTATTACAATAAAGATAGACATTTTATTTCACAGTGCTCGGCTTGCACTGGATACAGTAGAAGAATTACAACCCCACACAGTGATGTACATATTCTCTATAAAAATCTATAAAACTACATGAATTATCATTAGAAAGAAGTAATCATTCAGTTTCTCAAACATAATAATCCTTAAGTGCCAGCACGAGGACTGTAAACTACATATAAGGGGCAATTTCTGAAGCGTAAAAATTGGCAGATACAATATTTGCCTAGAGATACTAATAATTTACCACTTATGATCCATGTAGTTTTCTGCAACTGGTTCTTTATACACGAAAGTGAAGCGAGGCCTTTCTGCAATAACAGTAGTTATTGTACAAGGCTGAAGTATGTATGTAAACATTTTCAAACACTTCTGTATGTCTTGGAAATTCAAAATGCATTGGCATGAAAATGAACATTGTAGCAAATTCAGAATCCTGACCCAGTCAAACTCAAAATAGAATAAATTGATTTTTGGTTTAAGAACTTAATGTGTTTTAAATATTGGGCTCAGACTAAGATTAACCATGATTATAGAGGTGAATGCAAGAAAACCATCAAAAATTTTGACATTATTTTAGCAAATCTTCTTTCTGACTCTGACTAAGCCATAATTCAGAATACAAATACATGAAAGGAGAATTCAAAAAACACAACTCCCTACTTTTAAGGAACTACTTTAACTCCCATTTACTTAATCCATCTTATGTCAGTTCTGTGGCTCCACGAACATTCCCCAGATCTTAGGTCCAGGTGCATATCCAAATTCCTTTTCAGGATGAGTCCTGGGTGCACACCTATGAGATGTGGATGGATGGGCTAGGAAGCCGCTGCAGTGCTCTGGAGAAGTTCAAGGTAACTGGCAGACCAGGAGTGTAAAACATGCCATGAAGCATACCCACCCCATGGTTTAGATAATGTTATTAAGACTTAGGTGCTCAATTTCTCTAATTCCCCTTGAAATTCCTTTGCTGGTGGCCTGAAGAATGAAATAACAGATCTTAGGGGGTTTTTTAGTTTTGCTTTTGGTGGCATTTAGCTGTGTTGTCTTTGCTAGAGATTTTTAAAACTCAATTTATCTTAATGCAAAAATGCAATAAGGAAACCCACTTGGAAAGTTAATGTTTAATTTTAAGATAACTAAATCACCTTTATCCAAAAAATTCAAATATGGAAAACAGTACTGCTGTGTGAGCTGCGCAAATGTGCCTCATTGATCAAGGAATTACTGGTGCGCGTTGTGTTGCAACCCTGTTCTAATCAGCTGTTCTTGTGGTTCAAGATAGAAAATGTAAAAAGTAGTCATCTGGGATCCTTATTACCCTTCCCATGTTATAATGAGAACTTTGTGATAGAAGAAAAAGTTCTAAATAGCATCTGCATAATCAGCAAAAGCCAAAGTTAAAATAAATATTCAATTTTGTTTGAGAAAGTCTGATGGCCTTGTTTTCCAAAAGGCTGTGTGTCTGCGAGCAACCTTTGCATTCAAGGCACAAATGGTAGGGA